>NC_134987.1:6363636-6666666 GCF_050947335.1 Megachile rotundata | reverse complement strand
GTTATATTTCTACAAGGTTTCAAATATTTCCAAAAAATATTAGATGAACAAAATTCCTTCTAAATTTTCTGCTTTCTTTCCTGCAATATTCACTGTCGATCATCCTGCATACAAATGTCGATATACAAATTAATTTTGTTATATTTCTACAAGGTATCGAATTTTTTCAAAAGACATTATATGAACAAATTTTCTTCTAAATTTTCAACCGTTTTTCCTACAAAATCGACTGTCGATCATTCTGCATACAAATGTCGATATACCTACAAATTAATTTTGTTATATTTCTACAAGTTTTCGAATGTTTTCAATAAACATTAGATAAACAAAATTCCTTCTAAATTTTCAATCTTGTTTCCTGCAAAATCTACTGTCGATCACCCTATATACAAATGGCGACATACAAATTAATTTTGTTCTAATCTTATATTAATTCTGAGTATAAAAACCATAAATCAATTTATGGCAAGATCTTGAAATAAGCAGTTCCGTATTACACATGATTACTTTACATTATAAGATCCACAGTAAGTATGATAAATACATTTACAAATGGCAGTCCCGAAGAAAATACAGTTAGAAGAAAATTGAAGTTAATTATTATGCACGAAAGATCCTATTGACCTACTATCTTATTTACATTTCGGTACGTGTTGGAAGTAATCGACAAGGAAAACTCAACGATACACGAGAAGATCTATGGAAACGTAGATACTGTTATTACATATGTATATTTGTATGTATATATGCTATACCGTTACGCAAGGGGCCGGTCACGAATTGTAATTATCAATCCGTCTGTGCGAACTTTCTCTGCACAGTTTTTATCAAAACGTATACGTCCTTAACTCCTGTTCATAAATTCGAGTCACGTTTATTTCGTGTTCAAACGTGAAACGCGACTCTTGATGGAGTTTACGTAATTAATTGAATTAAATAAGCGAACGATTATGCAAAACCAGGATAAATATCGCACACCTTGGTATTTCGTCAAATACAATAAATTCCAAATATTTAACTGCATCTCAATGTAACAAGATTCAAAATATTTTACATAACTTTTTTAAGTTTTAACATAACTTTTCGGTACATGTTAAATTATTTTTTATTTAACCATTTTTTATGTAATAAGATGCAATTTTTAATTTAATAAAACTCTATGTAGTGACTTGTAATGAAGTTTTAGTAACAATCTAAGTGTTCGATGAAAATATTTTTTGGCATCCATGTTTTTAAAAATTTCAATCTGGTTAATTTTTCAAAGTGTATGATGACAAGTGTTCTAATTTTGGATTCTAATGTACTTAATTATATATAGTGGTGGGTTAGATGTTTCATACGAATTCAAATGTGTATTTAAAATTTAAAGTATCTACTGTATAGGTAGACAAGAATTAAATATAGGTATTTTAAAGTCGTTGAAAACGATTAAATATGTCAGAAATTATCGAAAACGATACCAAACACGATTATTAATTGATGTCACGACGACTGACGTCAATGACGACCAATACTGTCGTCAACGATAAGTTATAGAGCTTTCAACGTGGTCGCAATCGATTCTATGTGTGAAAAATTATCGAAAACAATATCAAACGGTTATTTATCGATTCGATTGACGTCGATGATGACAGGTTCCTGTCGTCAGATCGCCGGCAAAATCTATACAGCAAGCTTAGGGTGTCTCACGAGTCTACCCTAAAAATTTCAAGTCAGAAGCCCAAAAATGGCGGACTGAAGCGTACAGATAAACAAGCAGATGAACGAACAAATACAGATCGAATCGTCACAGAAGCTTCACTACGTTCAGTAACCAGGGTAACTCACCAAACGTTACCTTCTTTCATTTAAGAAATTCTGTCATCTTAAAGAATATCCAATTGAATATACTCCATTTTGGAGGTAACACTTAAACAGTTCTCCTGGTTAGCAATCTCATAATTCTGGTAAATTGTTCTTTTTATCATTGTACCCTCAAAATTTCAAGTCAAAAGGCGGTCAAATCAAGTCAAATTAAATGGTCTTTAGTGTATAAACGAATATATATGCAGAGTTTTAGGAGCCTTATTATGTTCGGTAATGTAATGTGGTTATAAGACGTACCTTTCCTGGAGTGGGTGAGGCCGATGTTGAATTTAACCCCTGCTGTAAATGATACATCTTCGGGGTGAGCATAGATGGTGGTGCACCGAGGCTACCCGGGGCGACAGCCACGCTCGTCATGGTCATTTCCTACGACGAACGCAGTCCTCGGCTTCTTCGAACCACCTGTCCGCGGCCTTCTGCGATCTTCGTAATTGTTCATCCTCGTACCGTGACCGCTGGAACATGAATGCACATCGTTTAACTAATATTTTCGTTTCTTGTCAAGGTACGATTGCATATATGGCTGGGTTTATTGTGTATATGAGTAGGTATATTTGGGAATTTAAAAATTTAGCGATTTCAAGATTTGGAAATTTGAGGATTTGTAGATTTTGGTGATTTAGGGAATTTAGAGATTTGAAGATTTGAAGATTTGAGGATTTGGAAAATTGGGGATTTGCAGGAATATGGTTTTAGGGATTTGGGGATTTGGAAGTTTAGGGACATGAGGATTTGGAGATTTGGAAATATGGAGGTTTAGGGATCTGAGGATTTGGAGATTTGAAGGTTTAGGGATATGGGGATTTGGAGATTTGAAGGTTTAGAGATATGGGAATATGGGGATATGGGGATTTGGGGATATGGGGATATGGAGATTTGGGGATATGGGGATTTGGGGATATGAGGATTTGGGGATATGGAGATATGGGGATATGGGGATATGGGGATATGGGGATATGGGGATATGGGGATATGGGGATATGGGGATATGGGGATTTGGGGATATGGGGATTTGGGGATATGGGGATTTGGAGATTTGGAGATTTGGAGATATGGGAATATGGGGATTTGGAGGTTTTGTGATATGAGGATATGGAGATATGGGGATTTGAAGATTTGGAGGTTTAGGAATATGGGGATTTGGAGGTTTAAGGACATGGAGATTTGGAGTTTTAGGGATATGGGGATTAGCAATTTTGAAAATTTAAGAAATCTGGAAATTTACAAATGTGGAAACATATATATTTAAAAACTAGATGATTTGTTGATTTGAGTATTTTGATACATGGATATTTGTGGATTTAGGAATGTAGATATTTAAGGTTTTGTAAATTGTGAAAATTTTGAAATTTTTTAATTTGCAAATTTGGGAATTTGAAAATTTGGAGATTTAGGAATTGAGAAATTGGGGGATTTATAAATTTGAAGATTTAGGGTATAAGTATTTCAAGATATCATTGAAGCACTTGTACACTAGTATTCATAAGTAGTAATATGACAATCAATACCACAATATAGAATATTCCTGATATATAACAATAGACGAATCAAATATTCTTTAGGCTTGTTGCAAACGATTCTTTACTCATTGACTTTATATGTTTTTATATCGAGATTTCGAAAGTTTCGAATCACGAAACAGATACAAGGTTTCGAATCACAAAAAGGGTACAAGGTTTCGTATCACAAAAAAAAGCACAAAGCTTCAAATTGTCGAAAAAGATTAAAACTTTTGAACCGCAGAAAAAGATAGAAATTTTCATATGTTTGAAGGGGTAATTCTCGAAATTTGAAATTTTCTTATGTGTAAAGTAGAAAATTGTCGAAATTCGAAATTTTCTTATATTTGGGAGAGGAATTGTCGAAATTCAAAATTTTCTTATATTTGAAAGGGAAATTCTTGAAATTCGAAATTTTCTTATGTTTGAAAGAGAAATTGTCGAAATTTAAAATTTTCATATGATTGAAGGGGAAATTTTCAAGAATTCGAAATTTTCTTATATTTAGAAGAGGAATTGTCGAAATTCGAAATCTTCTTATGTTTGAAGAACAAATTCTCGAAACTCGAAATTTTTTTGTGTTTGAAAGGGTTCCAAGGTTTCAGAAGACCCATAGCTAGTACATTCGTATAGTTACTACATTCAGATAACAGAAGTGACTAGTAACTTGGCTGTATTAGCATTTCTTAGACGCTTTCTAGGTCCGCCCGAATGTCTCGTCTGGCGCGACGAAAATTGTGCAATTGCGATCTCCTGGCGAGAGCGAAATTGCACGGTACCTATTGTACAATGTCGTAATGCGATCGAAATGATTTCGCAACGAATCGTCGTTTCGGCATGATTTTATATACCCATGACAAAGGAAGCAAGAAAAGACATCGCTTCGATTTTACGTTTCTTTCGCTGTAAACGGTTGTCTCTAGAAATTTCACTCCTTTCAGGAAGGAAAAAGAGATAACTGTTTTTGTACCGTTCAGTGAAATAAAAAATTGACGGAGAATAATGGATATACTTTTCTCTATTCATTTGATATATTCTGTTTTAACTTTGATATTTGATATATTCTATTTCAATTCTGATATTTGATATGTTCGTCTGCAATGTTGATGTCTGATATGTTTTTCTTCAACTCTGATATTTCATATGTTCTGCTTCAATTCTGATATTTGATACGTTTTTCTTCAAATCTGATATTTGATATGTTTTACTTCATTTCTGAAATTTAATATATTCTACTTCAATTCTGATATTTGGTATATTCTTCTTCAATTCTAATATTTGATATATTCTTCTTCAATTCTAATATTTGATATATTTTTCTTCAATTCTAATATTTGATATATTCTTCTTTAATTCTGATGTTAAATATATTCCTCCAAACTTTTGCACTCGAAAATATTTTTCATATAATTGGAACAGAAACCTGAATTCTTTTCATTTTTAAGAAATTGTTAAAGTTTATTGAAATTATTATTTTTCACTGTCACCTATTTTGTTATATTTCAATGCTTGATATATAGCATTATAGATTTAGTTTGAAGGTATTTAATATAACTTGTTACATTAACCTGACTGACTCGTCTGTCGAGTACGAAATATTTATTTTTTAATTTTAGTTTAATTCAATACTCAAATCCCCTCTCATATATTACAAACGTTGGACACAAAGTTTTTTCAAATATACCTACTGCATAATTTTGTATAGTATATATTTTTCAATGTAATAAATTATGCATTGAATAATTTAAACTTTAATAGAAAACGCAATAGAAAATTTAAAGAATTCTTTTCAAATTTCCATTAAAAAAATTAATAAAAAATGTGTTATTTAAACTTGTATATGTAAATATAAATACGTGAGATTGCAAGTTTTTTAAAGACACGTTTATTTATTTATATTTTTGGCTGGACATGTTTTGGACCAAAATCAGGTCATCGTTTTCTCTTGTAAACATTGTTTCGTGTTAATAAAACGAGCATGAAATTGGCACAAAAGTGAATTAAGAAACCATGTTTTATTTCGTAATTAAGGTAACCACGGTGAACCAGCAAGACTGATGAAGTTAAGTGATTATGTTAATTCAGAACATACTTGGTTCAGCTGCATTAATTAAATTATATGAATACATTATAACTTCAAGACTGTAATTAGTGATTTCCTAGTATTCAAACTAAAAATTTGAATTTGTAATTTTTTTAATTCATATTCATTTCTTATTTGAAGTAGAATGCAAAACTCGAGAATACGAAAAATTTAAAATAATTTTTATGTTATATATAAAATATGAAAATGTAGAATGAATTTTGATAACACATATGAAATATGAAAATTCAAAATGAATTTTTAACATAAAGAATCATGTATAGTTATTAAATATCAAATTCATTTATTACTATCAGAAAAAGGTGATTTTTTAAATAAAATCTAAAACTTCTAAAATATCAAATTGCTTCAAAAATTGCCAAAAAAGGATAAATTGTGAAGATTAATTTTCATAGTAAAGAGAATATAATACCATGTTAAAAATTTAGCCTAATGATGGGTTTTGGTATTCTTTGTGTGACAAATTTATAAATGAAAGGAAAATAATCTTAAATTAAACGAAGTAATAAATTTTTCTATAATTAATTTTTTATAATAACAGGAAGATAATGATGCGATACTAAAGTGTTTAAAAAATGAAACATTGAATTTTTAGAGTATTAAGTGCAGAGAGTAAGTGAAAATTTGAAACTTACACTATCAATTTCTATAACAAAGAAAATTTTATATTGATAATATAATTTTATATTAATCGACTACAAAATGGATTCTGGAATTTCTAACGTGTCAGATCCGGAAAGAAAGGCAAAGAATTTGAAACCTGAACAATGTAGGTTGACACACCTCTCGTAAAGTCAACGGTGTAGTTATACACCCAATACTGTTAGCTCGCATTGGTGAGATTCATTATGATGCATCAGCATGTCGCTGACTGATTTTTATTTAAGAATCGTCGTGACACGCATTACAATCCGTTGATCTCATTGCTGATCCCTCTCTGGACATAGATTTATCTTAGTGACCTTTATTCTCACTATGGAATTTATAGTATCAAATATTTTATGCTTCTAATTAGCTGACAGTGAATAATTAAGATGTAAGGTCATCATATTAATGAGCTTAGTAAGAATCAGAGTAGTAAGATCAGATTAAGGTCGATAGGATTGATAAGATGGATAGGATTGATAAGATGGATAGGACTGATAAGATGGATAGGATTGATAAGACTGATAAGATTGATAAGATTGATAAGATTGATAAAATTGATAAGATTGATAAGATTGATAAGATTGATAAGATTCATAAGTCTGATAGGTTTGATAAGACTGATAAGACTGATGAGACTGACAAGATTGATAAGACTGTAAGACTGATAAAATTGATAAGATTGATAAGACTGATAAGACTGATAGAATTGATAAGATTGATAAAATTGATAAGATTGATAAGATTAATAAAATTGATAAGATTAATGAAATTTTATAATCAATAAGATTGATTAATCTTATTAATTTTATTAGATTAGTATGATTAATTAGTAAGATTATCTTACTAATCTTACTGGATTAATAAGACTAATAAATTAATAAGATATCAATGAAATTAATCATATGAATTATTCATATTTAATGGAAAAACGTATTGAAATACAAAATTAGTTTTTCATATGTAACATACAATAAAAAAATGTATTCCTTTCTACAACAATTTTTATACAGTTATTATATGTGAAATATTTGTTATATTATAATTTAATAATTTTAATAAAGTATCCAAAAATGCTCTATGATGACGTAATTTCATGATTTTTATTGAAAGTATAGAATTATTTTGACAAATGTTTATAGCATAAACATTACTATAAATTGCTACAAATATACATAGTAATTTCACATAACAAGTGTAAAAAATTGATAGCAATTGCAACTTGAGAAGTTTCATAAGATAATTTTTGAATATTCCCACGCGATCTCTTAGGAAAAACTTGAGATGTTCTGCTTGAGATGCATCGAACTTAAAAGAAAACTGGACATGCAACTATGTTGCACTCTGATCAGATAACTTTTAATTGGCACACTGAACACGATTATGTCATTAGAATTTAAGATAGGGCTTATAAGACCGGTATCAATCGGTTTATGTCATAATATTGAACACAGTAAAATTTATCGACGATCCCTTGTAACTAATAAAATCGAATTGACCTTGAATCTAAAATAGAGTGCATCAATGGAACAGGATTCTCATCAGTAGTATGTCTGCCAAGAAAAGAAAAAGTAATAACCTCAACGAGACTCCATTTTTCGCGTGTATCCATTAAACCGAAGAGAACATGATCTCGTTACTCGGTTAAGTTACCCGATAACGGTTCTCCAGAGAAACGGTTATCGACACGCAGAGACAGAGAAAACCGAAAGACAGGTGTAAAAAAATGCTGGCTTGGCAGTCAGGTGAAAAAGTGAAAATAACTGGAACAAAGGATGCACTGGACGGAAAGAAACATTCCTTGGATTTGTAGGAAACAAATTTTCAATTCAATTTGTACAAAACTATATTGGTTTTCAATTCAATTTGTACAGAAATTTGTCGATTTTTATTGGTATCGATTGAGGATCAATTAGTAGAAAAATGAGATTTTTAGCTTTAAGATTTGTTACCTTCTTGAGGTTATGGTTAACATTTTTATTGTCTTTCGATTTAAATTTTTTGGTTCGTACATTTTGAATATTTATTTCTAAATGTTTAGTTAAGAGTACATTTATTTAGGTTTGAAAATACTGATTTTCAAGAAAGTAGTTCAGCTTATATTAAATTCTTTAGTTTATGCTAAATTATATTTTAATTTTAATCATTTAAATACTTATTGATCAAATTTTTCATATCAGTAAATTTTATTTCTAAATATTTCTTTAAGAGAGTACAGTCATTTAGATTTGACGATATCAATTTTTAAAAAATATTTAATTTCAAAAATGTTAAAATTCAGTTATTAAACTCCTTATTTTTTGGTAAGTTATATTTTGTAATTTTAATCGTTTAAGTTTCTCTTGACCGAATTTTTCACATCAGCAGTTTTTACCTCATTTATAAATATTGCAATAAGAGATTATTTAGGTTTTAAAAAAATATTTTAATTCGTAAAAATTTGTTTACTTTTCCATGAAGTTTAAATTTTAATTATTCACATTTTCCTTGACTGATTTATTTGTCAGTATGTTTTTTAAATATTTTTTACAGTTTCACAGTTTCATAGTTTACAAAAACTGAAACCTACAAGTATTAATCCATTAATAGTCGCAAAAACATAGCAAGAAATAAGGTTTTTCTAAAAGGTGTATCAAAAGAAACTAGAAATTACCAGTAAATTACAGTAAGACGTTAGGAAACGTACAAGCGTTGAAATAACAAATTAAAATAAAAGAATAAAATGCGATAACATAATCAATTATATAAATGATATTATGAAATGGTATTTGACAAACTTTTCAGTTTGAAATTAATAGTTGCTGCAACTGCTTTCATTACCGGAAACAGTTTAATGGGAAAGTGGTAGTACAAGTGCAGACTGTTAAGTAAGTAATGGTTATGGCTCCTGTAGGTCTAAAATTTATGATTGCAGAAGATACTGTAATTATTGATATAAATTTCCAGAATTTTATTGGTTTTTCACTTCGGGTAATCTTGTAAGAAATTTTTGTGTCGATAAGTGGTGCTTCTCTTGTTTTGATTATTATTGCAGTATACGCGATGCAATCTGTGAAAACAAAATTATTTCACGAATTTATTTATTTAGTCAGATACTGTATTAATGGAGTGAAGTATGGTATTTCAAGTTTTATTACTGTTTTATATTTTATAGTATTGTGGTATTTAGTGGCAGTTTTATTACTGTTTAATATTTTATATTATTGGGGCATTTGGTGGTAGTTTTATTACTGTTTAATATTTTATATTATTGGGGTATTTGGTGGTAGTTTTATTACTGTTTAATATTTTACATTATTGTGGTATTTGGTGGTAGTTTTATTACTGTTTAATATTTTATATTATTGGGGTATTTAGTGGTAGTTTTATTACTGTTTAATATTTTACATTATTCTATTATTTAGCAGTTCATTTTACTGTATTATTTAGTATGTTAGTGTACTGTGTTACTTAATATTTAATTCCTTTACATTATTTAATATTTTATTCTACTGTATTAGTTAATAATTTATTCTGTACTATTGAATAATATATTCTATTGTATTATACATAAGGTTCTATTCAACTACAAATTTATTTTAATTCAACTGTAAATGCTCAATTGCTTAACTGCTACAGTAGTTTCAGACAATGATCATTATCATTATTAATAACAGTTTATTATATTATGATACTAAGTAACAATTACTATAATTATTAATAATTTTACAATTGCGATAATATGATTATAAGCTACATTTATCACAATTATTAGTAATTGTTCATTACTATATTTTGAAAGTAAGTCTCACACAAAACCTAATATATTATCATGACAATTTTATTATCTCATCTAACTTAATGATAAATGTTAAAGAATGTAATTTTATTCAAAGTCAAAAGAAAACTAAAAGATTAACATAAAGGATTAACATACGTTAAAGGATTGACGTATCACGTTTAATAAACGTAATTTAGTTAAATTGGTTCAGTCAACTGTTTACACCGCAGCTTTTACGGTACATGTGGGAGTTCATGTTGCATAGGCAAACATTCTTCAACGAGAACCGCTTCTAATGTTTCAACGCAAGAACGATAGAAACCACAATTGGCGAAAAATAATTTCCGTTTTAGCGGCTGCTTCTACCGCATTTGCATGTCGAAAAAGGGTTGCGGTGGAGGCGTCTATCGATTTCGCAAGAACCAGAGAAATCGGAGGCTCTTTCACGGCTCACCTGGCCGAAACAGTTGAAGATGTTAAAACAATCAGCGAAGATAGCCGTGCGCTGATTAAGAAAACCACGGATTCACCTTTCATTCGATGAAAAAAGGGGAAAAAGTTCGAAAGTTGGACGTAAGACTTGACTTTTCGCTGTATCTTCTTCTTGTCTCTTGCTATACTTGGACATTTTATTTCTCTTTTGTTTTCTTTTTTTTAATAAGACACGTTCGCTGTCATGAAAGTAAGGAATTTTGGGATTCTGTAATTTATAGATTTAGGGATCTAGGCATTTTGGAATTTTGGGATTTAGGGATTTAGGGATCTAGGGATATGGGGATTTGCGGATTTGGAGATTTGGGGATTAGGGGATTTAGGGATCTAAGGATCTAGGGATCTAGGGATCTAGGGATCTAGGGATTTGGGGATTTTGGGTTCTAGGAATTTAGGGATTTAAGGATTTGAGGATTTTGGGATCTAGGGATCTAGGGATTTAAGGATTTGAGGATTTTGGGATCTAAGGATCTAGGGATCTAGGGATCTAGGGATTTGAGAATTTGTAAATTTGGGGATTGGGTAATTTTGGGATCTAGGGTTTTGGGAATCTAAGGATTTAGGGATCTAGGGATTTGTGGATTTGGAGATCTGAGGATCTAGAGATCTGGGAATTTGTGAATTTGGGGATTTGAGGATTTAGGAATCTAGAGATTTGAGAATCTAAGGATTTGGGGATTTAGGGATTTAGGGATTAAGAGATTTAGGGATTTAGGGTCTTGGGGAAATAGGGATTTAAGATTCTAGAAACTTGAGAATTTGGGAATTTAAAAATTCAACAATTTAGGAAGTGGAAAATGTAATGGTATGTATGTCCATATGATTCAATTAATGCAGTGGTTCAAATCAATTTTTTATTTGAAGTAAAATATAAAACTCAAGAATTATATATAAATCTTGAAATTTCCAAATGAATTTATATGTCACGTATAAAATATGAAAATTCAAAAGGAATTTTGATATCACATACAAAATATGAAAATTTAAAATGAATTTTGTAGTATAGAGAATTATGTTTATTGAAATATCAAATTCATGAAAATTACGATATTTTGTGACTTTCATAAAAGTATTTTTACGATTTTTTTTTTTGAAAATAAGAGCAAAGTTCGTACTTAAAAAGTTACAATCTCACATAAAAAATTAAATGTAGATCTTACATAAGAAGTTAAATGAAGTTCTTACAACGTATCAGCCCCGAGAAGAAGGGTAATAATTTGTAATAGCAAATTGGATCATTATATCAAAAAGTTAATGCTTAATATCTTTAATGGTACATATTATCGTACAAGAGATACGTGATTGCAGTTTTTTCTACTTAGCCGCAAGTGAAAATTGTCGTATGTGGTAAGAGGCATTATATTGCGAGTTATTAATGCGTTAAATACCGCAGTGAAAACGAGTGTATGTAGTACGGCATACTATTCTTGCAATTATGCATTCAGAATATGAATACACACCTTTCGTTTTCCAATTTAGACTTTCCATTTACCACATTGCGAACTTAATACACGCAATATTAATATTACTTCGAATTTTCTTCAATTTATTTTTTTCGTAACTTTTCAGTTTTAAATAAATTTATGATATTTTCGTAATATTCAATATTTAATGTGTTATTCCAATCATTACATTTTTTAATAATATTAATTAAATATATAGCTGAATTTTTAGAAACAATGATTAAATAATTTGCAAATTTAATTTCTATGTTTTATATTCACAATATTTGTTCAATTATATTTGATTTAATAATTGTTCAATTAGATTGGATTTGAAAGGTAACTTTTATGGCAATTAACGTATTATCTCTTTGTATACAGAGTCTATCAATTGATAAATACTGATGAATAATTAATATCAATATTTATCGAAAACTTTAACATAACCTCAAATTACATAGAAACATTACAACTTGTAAAATTCATAGTACTTGACAATTGTTTGCAATTAAAATTAGTACAGTATAATATTAATTGATAGTTAGTACCAACTAACAATTGATTAATAACCAATTATTAATTAATTTATTAATTATTGATTAAATATTAACTTCACGCAATAATTGATTGATAGGCGTTTGAGATAAAATACATAAAAGTAGACTTCATTAACCAAATTCAAAATACTGTAAAATTTAAAAATTACAACGTTTTGAAACTTTTATAAAAATTATCAAAATATTTTCTATTAAATTTGCAAATACTTATAACCCTAAAAATATAATTTAAACTCGTAAAAGATTTTTAATAGAAGCTTTTAGTTCCTCAAAAATAGGTGCACTGATAAACAAATTCAAATAAACAAAAGATTACTTTAATTAATATTTAAAGTTATATTAATATTTCTAATTATCAAAAATCAATAATTATCATCATCTACAACTGTATAATTAAAATTCCACATTTCCAACGCTTTATCGCATGAATGACTCATCTGCATCACAATTAATATGCAGAATTTCACACATAAAATGCAAAGCGATAGCCTGGGGAGTCTTCTAAACTAAAATCACGTTATTTTACGATACTTTCACACGCACGACGCTCATTATCATGATTTTAACTGCTCGTCGATCGCGTCTGCATACTTGCGTAAAAAATGTGTTTCTAGCACGTCTTGCTCCACCGTGTTTCTAGAATTAATATTCAGAATCGTCTTAACAAAAATATACCTCGAAAACAAATTATGTTATGCTTAAAAACATCTAGTAGCTACTGTGATGTCATCGAATCTTTCAAAAATTTCACTTCGGTATCATTTAGAACTCTTTTTACTATTTTTATTCAATTTACTATATTCAATTCAGTATTGGTACAATTAGGCATATTAAGCTTAAATATTTAAAAACAAAATATTTAAAATATTTAAAGAAAATATTTCTTTAGTTTCTACATTTTTAGATGCAACTTTACTTTATTAAAAAAATTGATCAAATAAAGTGAATTATTTTAGTTAAGATTTAAATAATTTTTATTATTCTAGTTGAGCTTTAAATAATTTTTGTGAATTAAAATAATTTTAGCTAAACATAGACAAATTTTTTCTACATTAAAATTAATTTAACTGCAGAACAATTTCAACTAAAATTATTCTATGTATGTATACAATAATTTTTTCTGAGTTAAAATTATTTTAGATTAGGATTTCGTGAATTAAAATTGTTCCAACTACAGAATTTATAAATTGAAATTATCCCATCTAATTTCCTGTAAATTAAAATCCGATCTACCTATAGAATTTCCTGTAAACTAAAATTATTTCCCCAAAATATAGAATAATTTCTTACAAACAAGTATGGTAATATAACCATAGATAGCATGAAAGTTGAATATTTTAACAAGGTAGCAAAGAAACAAACGTAAGAACATCACAAGAGAAACCTTCTCGATAACCTTTCCTACCTCAACGATTGATCGAGGTGTCAACGTAATTTCGTTTTTCTCTCGCTTTTACCGCGATACCGAAAGCATGTTCAGAAAAGAAACGAACGAGTTTTCTTCGTGAAACTCAAGCCGTTCTCGTGTCCGCTCAAAGACACCTCGAGTTGTTACGCGAACCTGGTCGACTTCCTTCTGCTCCCACCTGTGTGTACGCACACCTGCACATATATTTCCGTGTCTCTGTACGTGTGTGTATAGTTGTATTCTAAACTTGCTTCGAAGCAACGTGCACCTAAGCAGACGGACTTTCCTCGCTCCATGAAAGTAGATTCTCTTTGGGCGTAAGTCATGTGTACGGTTCACAACTACAAATCTATGGGGAATGGTATAAATCGACGTCAAAAAAGAGTTCGATACCTCGCAACACGCCTACCTTTCTTTCAAACTATTCCTTTATACATCCACCATTAGGCTAACTATACCTACTTGTTGCACTGTGATTTTATGCACGAATTCATATCAATGCTAATGTACGATCAGTGTTCAGGTTGCTTTTTCTTTTTATGCATAGTTTTTTAGCTTACTTTCCTTCTTTTGATTGAGAAAACGTTTGAGATGGAGATCTTGTGTGCTTTTAGTTTAATTATGCTGTTGATTCAAATTTAATTTCAAAATTGAATATGTAATTCTTCTGTGTGGATGTGGATAATTGTATCTGTTTATTATCTTTTAATTTATAGAAACTTGTTAATTTATTATTTACTAGTAGTACACAAGTGACTTCATCTTAAACATTACACATGTCAATAAGAAGCTTACTGGAACACTAAATATTTAAAATTAATTTATTGAGAGTATCTATACACTTTTAGTGTGTATACAAAATAATTATTTTTTGCATATTGTTAACAATTATATGAGACACATGTTATGCAATTTTATTTTATATTGTTATGTACAATATGTTTAACATATGTATGACATGTGTATGATATGTGTATGACACATGCATAACATAAATGTAAGATATGTGTAACATATGTATACATATGCATAACGTATTGTATAACACATGTATAACATATTCTATAACACGTGTATAACATATTCTATAACATATGTATAACATATTGTATAACATATGTATAACATATTGTTAATAGATATACATATAAGACCATATACACAGTGAAGAACAGAAGCATTCACTTGCAGTATAAAGATAAAAGAACCAATTTCTGTATTATTACACATATTTAAACATATACACATGTACATGTGCAATATTGCACACGTACAGTAACAAATATGCAATAACAAAAATTAATGACATCACTGTCTACTTTATAACAAGACATTTATCGATTATTCTTAATAAAATTCTCCATTATCCATCCACTTATACATGTATCTATTTCTACTACAATAGTCAACAAGTACAAGTAAGTGGCACAGAGATAAAAATATGAATGAAGAGTAGATTTTAGTTCGTACCTACTTGTGAAACGAAAGTGGTACTCGTTATAAAACACACTTTCCGTCGTAATAACACATTACACTCTTACGTTATTGCCGTCTTACGTTTCTAATGTATACGCAACACTGAAAGGCACGTTATTCTTTTCATAACTGAATAGAATACCAGGGACATTGCCACGGACATTCTCTGGTCAGATAGACGATCAGTAGTTACAGTTTGTAAAGCAATCGTGGAAAAATGTGGAGCTAAATGGAGACGACTTTGAATATGTAGTAGATTTCTGTCGATGAAGAAGAAGAAAGTCGAATTCAATGATTTCTCCGGTTCAGGTACTACATATTACATTAGAGACACGGTTATATAAGCGAGATGTCGCAATCTGATTCAGGTGTCAAATTTGTATAATGTACATCACTGATGAGGAAAACGTAAATGTAATTGCTTTCTTTGGGTTAGATTTTTTGTTAGAAACATTTCTAATTTGGAAAGAGTGAATTTGTGGAATTTGGGGAATTTGAGGAATTTGGGAAATTTGGAAAATTCGAGAAATTTGAGAAATTTGGGAAAGGGGAATTTGGGGAATTCGGGGAATTTAGACAATTTGGAATTTTTGGAAATTTAGGGAATTTGGGGAATTTGCACAATTTGGAGATATTGGGAGTTTGGGGAATTTAGAAAATTTGGGAGTTTTGGGGAATTTAGACAATTTGGAACTTTTGGGAATTTGGGGAATTGAAATGGAAGATTTGGGAATTTGAGGAATTTGAGGAATTTGGGGAATTTGGGAAATTTGGAAAATTCGAGAAATTTGAGAAATTTGGGAAAGGGGAATTTAGACAATTTGGAATTTTTGGGAATTTAGGAAATTTAGGGAATTTGGGGAATTTGCACAATTTGGAGATATTGGGAGTTTGGGGGATTTAGATGGAAGATTTGGGAATTTAGAAAATTTGGGAGTTTTGGGGAATTTAGACAATTTGGAACTTTTGGGAATTTAAGGAATTTGGGGAATTGAGATGGAAGGTTTGAGCATTTGGGGAATTTGAGGAATTTGGGGAATTGAGATGGAAGATTTGGGAATTTGGGGAATTGAGATGGAAGTTTTAGGAATTTGGGGAATTTGTGAAATTTGACGAATTTGGAAGATTTCAAATTTGTAAATTTAGAAAATTTGAATATTTCAAAACTTCGAAACATACACAAGTGAAAATTTGTGAATATAGAAATTTAACAATTTGAACATTTATTGTTCTTTCAACTCAAACTGACTGTTAATTAAATTTCAGTAAACGATTTCAAAACAAAAGGAATGTATAACAAATTTAGTTATGAATCTAATATTAAATGACAATTTCAAATTTACATTTTGCAAAACCTCACAAAATTAATACAACACAACATATTTTAAATCAAATGAATAATTAAACAGTTTCTTATATTCATATTTGGACCAGTTCTTTCATAAGCTCTCATCTTACATTTTTATCCATTTCTCATACTTCTATAGCAAACCTGTAATATCCAATCTTGATTCCCTTCCCAATAATTAAAGCAGTTAAGGCTAATAATATTAAGCATACCTTAATTGCGACAGGATCATGCAAATAATCTATTTAAACGCGTTAATAAAATATTATCACCTATGCGATCATATTATCTAACGAGATTTTCCTAAGTAATCAATTATGGAGAGCCTTCTACATCTTAGAGTTCAAAGTTACTTTACTCTTTTTAAATCGAAAAAAGTTATTTATGCTGCTCGTCAAACATGTACATATATATAATAATACGCACATGTTCATACATGTATATTTCGTACATACATACATTATAAGCAAAAATATGTAAGAAATTAACTTTTTCTAACCTAAATACGACATTTCCTTAAGCAATCAAATATGGAGAATCTTCTATACGTGAGAGTTCAAAGTTGCATTACTGTTCATACATCAAGAAGAGTTTTTTGTGGTCCCACTCATATACATACGTAACACATACCTATACTCGCTTTCGATTGAAGGCTCTTTCCTGACCCTCTGCTAATCATTTCGGCACTTTTGACAATTTTTCTTGAGATTTTGACCCATTTTAGGATAGTTTGATTTTGTGACAAAAAGTCGTATATGGCATGGTTTGTCTTGTATTTTTGTATATATGAGTAATCAGAGTTTTATATTTTGTATATCGTGCACATATGCGTTATAAGTAAATATGTGAATTTTACCTCACCTAAATACATTTTCTTAAGTCATCAAATATGGAGAACCTTCTACTGAGAGTTCAAAGTTGCATTAGAGTCTTTGTATCGAAGAGTCTTTGGATTAGTGGCGCCAGTCGGACGTGCACATGTGCATGCATTACACGCATGTATAGGCATATATGTATGTCGCAGGGAGGTGATAAAAATAGGGATTTGATAACGACTCTATATTTGAATTACTTTAGGTATAAAGAAAAATATCTTTATTTCCAAATTTCCATATCTTCATATTTCTATAGTTCCGAATTCCTATATACTTGGATTTCTATATTTCCAGACCCCTACATCTTCAAATCTCTATATTTCGTTATTCCTGTATCCCCACATTTCTACATCCCCCAATTCCCTAAATATTTACATCTCTGTATCTGCCAATCCCTATACCTCCAAACGTCTACATCTCCAAATCCCTATATCTCCATATTTCAACATTGCTAGAACCCTGTATCTTCAAATCCCAAAATTGCTAGATCCCTACATCTCCAAATCTCTATATTTCCTTATCTCTATATCGCCACATTTCTACACCTCCCAATTCCCTAAACATTTAGATCTCTGCATCTCCCAATCCCTATACCCTCAAATCCCATACTTCCAGATGTCTACATCCCCAAATCCCTACATCTCCAGATCTCTATATCCCCAAATCCCTATATCTCCAGATCCCAACATTGCTAAATCCCTACATCTCCATATCTCCATACCTCCAACTCCCTAAATGTCTATACCTCATTATCTCCAAATCCCTAACCCCAAAATCCCTATACCGCCCCAATCCTTAAATCTCAAAATCCTCATACCTCCAAATCGAACTTGATCCAATTATTTTCAAATTCTCTGCGCCATATGTACACATATACCTTACAAGCAAACATACATAAGAAATAGATGCTTCACAACCTAAATACATTTTCTTAAATGATCAAATGTAGAAAACCATCTACATCTAAGAGTTCAAAGTTGCATTACAGTCTTTAAATCAAGAGGAGTTTTTTCTGGCGCCAGTCAACGTACGACGCATTAACTCGTCTTGGTCGATTAACGGGTTAAACGCATATGTTTCAATAGCATAATAGTTGTCTACAGGTTACCGAGGCTCGACTGACCCATTTGGAAGTATGCAAATGCGTTTAAATAGCAAGAATGGTCGTAAGTGGCTGTGAAAGGGAAGAAAGGAGAGATCGAGCTTGCGTAAAGAATGTTTGCGCGATGCACGCCCGAAGAGAGGCTACTTTCATGAAGCGAAGAAAGCCGTTTACCTACATTGTAGGTGGGGAGTAGGTTAGCTCAAATTGTATGCTCGCTTGCGAGGAAATTTTTACCTCTTTGCGTTTACGGGGTCATTTCGAGAGGGCTTATGTAATTGTATGACATGGTGCAGAAGGAAGCATAGAACGCATTTGCTAGTAAACGGAATTCGAATTCAAATGCGATCGATTGTTTGTGCATCTGCACAAAATTGAAGGGAAGCCAACTGTTTTGGAGTTGAAGGGGACACTTGTGAACGGCGTTCGGATCACTGAAACACCTGTGTTTACTTTCGAGTGAATTCTTTTGAGAATTGGAATTGTAAGATGAAATACTCTTAAGTTTATTTGTTTATCGCTTCATCCAACGAATCGCTTCATTCGTTTATCGAGCCACAAGTTTTTCTAAATCCACAAGTTTCCAAATGAGCAAATTAGAAAATCACTAAACCTCCAAATACAGAAAACTTTAAAGTTCCAAATCCATAAATTGCCGAATTTCTAAATTCACAAATCTCTAAACTTGCAAACTCTCAAACCTTCAAATTTTCTACATCTCCAAATCCACAAATCTCTATATTTCCAAATCCACAAATTCCAAACTTCCAAATCCACAAATCGCTGAACTTCTAAATGCACAAATTTCTAAACTTGCAAACTCTCACACCTTCAAATTTTCCACATCTCCAAATCCACAAATCTCTATATTTCCAAATCCACAAATGTCCAAACTTCTAAATCCACAAATCGCCGAACTTCTAAATCCACAAACCTCTAAACTTGCAAACTCTCAAACCTTCAAATTTTCCACATCTCCAAATCTACAAATGTCCAAACTTCCAAATCCACAAATCTCCAAATCCCCAACTTCTTATGTCCTATATCACTTCTTAAGTTAGTTGATACTGTAATCAGTATCAACTAACAATCCAACAAGCTAACAATCTTTAATTCCACTAAATAATAATTATAATAAATAACAATATATTTAATGTAATATTCTAATTACGTAATCTAGACCAACAAATCATAGACTAGATAGGCACCAATTTTTGTAACTACACCTCAAATTGAATAATTAAAATGCCTACCTAACAAAACTATCTAACAAATCATTTATTAACTAGTCCAACAATAAGTTTGAACAAAAATGTGAACTGAAATGATTACCACGTACTTATATTCTGATTACCATGTACTCTTCCACATTTGAAAACTACTTAATCTATTTGCACATAGCAAAGATAAATTGCTGTAAAAAGATTTTAAGATAAAATGTACAAATTTTTTATTGACAAGAGTAAATATATGTTTGAATAAGGATGTCTACGTGCAGATTAAAAAAAATTAAAAAATTATTGCATAATTCATTTTTCACTTTATGAGAGAAGATTAGGTGTGTACTTACGCTGTGTTCATTGAAATACCCGCGTGTTTATTGTACATGCAAAGCACGATGTAACGTAAAGCGAGACTTTACGGTATTCGTAAACATTTACAAATAGTCGAACGTGAGATATGCAAACGAGATTCTCTCTAGTCACTCGCGCTATGAAGTTTATTAATACTAATTATTTGTTTCAGCATGCGTACGATCAGAAATTATTTTTACTTCGCGTGAATGTTCTATTCATTTTTTTTTTGTGGTAAATGTTTTCATGCTTTGTGGTAAAATTTGTAAATTTACAGATAGGGAAGTTTGGATGTTTTCAGGTTTGTATAATTTTAGTGTTTAAAATTAATAAATTCTCAAATTTGTAAATTTTGAAATTTGAAAATTTGTGCATTTTGAAATTTTGGTTTTTCAAGTTTTAGAATTTGTGAATTTGTACATTTGAAAATTTTACAAATTTATAATTTTGCTAACTCTAAAATTGACAATTCTTAATTTTCAAATTTCTAGATTAAAAAATTTGAAAATTTGTAAACCTCCAAATTTAAAAATTTATTAATTTTGAAATATTAGGTTTTCCAAGTTTTCAAATTTGTAAATTTGTAAATTTAAAAATTTTAGAAATTTACAAGTTTACTAACTTTAAAATTGACTGACTTTCAAACTTCTAAATTAAAAAATTCATAAATTTGTAAACCTTCAAATTTAAAAATTTATTAACTTTGAAATTTTAGGTTTATCAAGTTTTAAAATTTGTAAATTTGTAAATTTGAAAATTTTAGAAATTTAGAAGTTTATTATTAGAAGAATATTCGAAGTTTTTTACAAATGTTCACATTTATCAATTTTCAAAATCACAAATTCACATAATTTATTTTGTTGAGTTAATTAAATTGATCAATTATTCACTATAAATAATCAATGCTCAATTCAAAATCTATTACGAATAAGTTCCTTTTAAATCAATAATTTCACCTAACAGTAACTTAAAATATTCTCAATATATACAAGAATAAATTTATAAAATTAGAGAATTAAAAAGTTTAGCAATTTTCACCTTAACGATTCCCCATTTTTTTATCCAAAAAATTTGAATTACCTAAATTTTTTATTTAAAATAAATATAAGAAAGAAATGATTCTTTTACAAGTCTACGTTCAAAGAATAAAACAGCCATATAAAAATCATCCAATTAAATTTTTAAATAACTGCATCTATCAAGTTTCTTTTAAAATCTTTAAAATCTCTAAATTTTCTCTTACTCACGGTGTAACTAAGCAATGCTAGTTTTTTGATAGACTGTCTACCGATCTCTGAACACGAAACTCAATATTCACAATGTAATTATTAAACGAAGTTTTATTAAAACGTATCTATTTCTTCTTTGCGAAAGTGAACGCAGAAAAAAACGAATAAATTAAAAAAGAAGCTGATAGTTCTGACGAGAAATGTGCAATTTCATGGTTCAAGGAAAACTAGCGTTCCGGTTGAGACCATAATTCCTTTCTCTGCAGTCGGTTTTTGTTTCTAAATAAACAAAAAAAGTTGCAATCGGTGGTCAACTTTTGGTTCAATACACCCGATACACTTTAATCGGACAGTATTCTAGACTGTCGAGCAACTTTTCCTTCTTGAATTAAATATAATTATATACCGCAGAAGAAACAGCGAACTGTTTAAGTACTAGGTAGCCGATTATTGTAATTACTTTTTTTTTTTCAATTAAATGGAATTTTATATGTGCAGGTACATTCGGATACAACGCATACTAACCTAATGTAGACTTTCTTTCAATAATGATATGTGAACTTAAAGAGTATACATTTCCAGATTTGTAAATTTTTGAATTTTTAAATTTTCAAATTTTTAAATGGTCAAATTTTTAAATTCTCACATTTTCACATTCTCAAATTCTCAAATTTCCAACTTCCCTAATTTCCAACTTCCCAAATTTCCAACTTCCCAAATTTCCAACTTCTCAAATTTCCAACTTCTCAAATTCCCAAATTCTCAAATTTCCAACTAATCAAATTCCCAAGTTCTCAAATTTCCAAATTCTCAAATTCCCGAATTCTCAAACTTCCAATTTCTCAAATTCCCAAATTCTCAAACTTCCAATTTCTCAAATTCCCAAATTCTCAAACTTCCAATTTCTCAAATTCCCAAATTCTCAAACTTCCAATTTCTCAAATTCCCGAATTCTCAAACTTCCAATTTCTCAAATTCCCAAATTCTCAAACTTCCAATTTCTCAAATTCCCAAATTCTCAAACTTTCAATTTCTCAAATTCCCAAATTCTCAAACTTCCAATTTCTCAAATTCCCAAATTCTCAAACTTTCAATTTCTCAAATTCCCAAATTCTCAAACTTCCAATTTCTCAAATTCCCAAATTCTCAAACTTCCAATTTCTCAAATTCCCGAATTCTCAAACTTCCAATTTCTCAAATTCCCAAATTCTCAAACTTCCAATTTCTCAAATTCCCAAATTCTCAAACTTCCAATTTCTCAAATTCCCAAATTCTCAAACTTCCAATTTCTCAAATTCCCAAATTCTCAAACTTCCAATTTCTCAAATTCCCAAATTCTCAAACTTTCAATTTCTCAAATTCCCAAATTCTCAAACTTCCAATTTCTCAAATTCCCAAATTCTCAAACTTCCAATTTCTCAAATTCCCGAATTCTCAAACTTCCAATTTCTCAAATTCCCAAATTCTCAAACTTCCAATTTCTCAAATTCCCAAATTCTCAAACTTCCAATTTCTCAAATTCCCAAATTCTCAAACTTTCAATTTCTCAAATTCCCAAATTCTCAAACTTCCAATTTCTCAAATTCCCGAATTCTCAAACTTCCAATTTCTCAAATTCCCGAATTCTCAAACTTCCAATTTCTCTAATTCCCAAATTCTCAAACTTTCAATTTCTCAAATTCCCAAATTCCCGAATTCTCAAACTTCCAATTTCTCAAATTCCCGAATTCTCAAACTTCCAATTTCTCAAATTCCCAAATTCCCAAATTCTCATGCTCCCAAATATCTAAATTCTATTTTTGATAGTTCTCAAATCTCCAAATTTCTAAACGTCCTAAATTTTTCCTAGTTCTATAAATTTCCCCCAATCTCCAGATCTTTAAATCCCCATATATTTCTACATCCCTAAACATCTAAGTTTCCAAATTCCTAAATCTCTAATTTAGAAAAATAGTAAATTAAATTCTCCAAATTTCTAAAATTCCAAATTTACAAAACTACCAACTGAAAATCTAAGAATAAGAGGTTTTTGAATATTTCCCTAGGGAAACCAGATTTGGTCTTGACTGTACGCGGATGACTTCTATTTCACGTGATACATAGTCACACACAAGCATCGAACAAACTCAAGTCATGCTCCGTTTACTTTGGGTCAACAAGGAGGCCATCATATGTAGAACTGTCTACTTCTTGTTCGGCATGCATTCTGCACGCTTTCGTGCGACGTTATCGAATAAATAATTGAATTTAATGCGTTTTGTATTTATTGTTTAATACCGGAAGTCTGAAGTAGTTATTTCGCAATTTTTTATGGAGAAATAACTGAGTCATCGATAACGTGGATTTTATTTTGCTTGCTGATCATTATTGTTGAGTAATTTATTACTGGCTATATATTATTGATTAATTATTATTAACTGGATATTATGGACTAATCATTGACTAATTATTATTAACTAATTATTTTTAACTAATTGTTATTTACTATTGAATAATTATTCTTGACTATTTTTATTATTGCTGAGGTATACATTTTTGTCTAAAAGAAATTTAATAATTGATAAATTTTATAATTTATATTTACAACAATCAAGATTTTATTTTACTTATTGACCATTATTATTGAGTAATTATTACTGACTAAATATTATTGGCAAATTTATATTGACTAAATAATATTAACTAATTGTCATTGATTAAATATTATGAATAATTGTTATTGACTAATAACATCATTGATTTATCATTGACTAAATATTATTGATTGAATATTATTGATTAATAATATCATTGATTAATTATCATTGACTAATTGTTATTTACTATTGAATAATTATTCTTCATTATTTTTATTATTGCTGATGTATACATTTTTGTCTAAAAAAAATTTAATAATCAAAAAATTGTATAATCTGCATCTATAGCAAAATTTTTTTTCTAGTTACATTCAATTATTGTTAATTATTACTAACACTTTTACTGCCAGTCAAACTAGCTTGATATTCAAACCAATGATTGATCTATTGTCTAATAAAATTTTCTCATACTTCTCATTATTCATCCTTGCAGTTGAGTTTCTAAGATACACTAGAAACTCACCAGCTATTATGTTATTTGTAATATATTATTATATGTATTAGTAAAATATCGAGTAAAGACAATAACTACTACGATAATTACAGTACTACTAATGGAAGATCTAACGAAAATGATAATGTACTAAACAATGTAATAATAATACCATATTGTATACATTGACCAAACACAATTTGGAAAGAGACAAGAAAATCATTAATAAAACATGAACGTATCAAATATTTGTTAAAGTGTATGACAATGAAGCTCAAGATTTTGATCTAAGAAATAAGATTTCTAAATGAAAAAGATATTTAATCATTCGCAATTAGTAGCACCAGGCAGTAAAAATAATCATATATCGTCCGTTCCATTAAAGGTGTTCAAAAAGCAATTAAAAATAATAGAGATATAAAACAGGCGATGAGATACATAAAAGATTGATTGAATGCTGTTAAAATATATATTGAAACAGCAAGTTTTTACGTTCGTAAGTTCGTGTATAATTGTTCACGTTTCACAGCACTTCACGACAAAACTAATTAGCAGTAAGATCGATGTCGCTAATTGTTTCACACGCCTGTAAAAAGTGATTCGAAACGAAAATACGTAGATAGAAAACCAGCGATAAGATGCGAACATGGAAGCATACAAAGAGGAAGTTGTCGTTGATGTTAGTCACGTGTTTCGGTGAATATTCATCAATGATATATAAGAGATCTTACACGAATGTCTAGCAATCGGAAAGTGAAGACAATGGCCTCCGCTCGTGCACTGCTCTCTTCCGGAAACAGGGTTAATAGCCTCTAGATTACACACGTATGTTATATTCCATAGACGCGAGCCTACAGGAAATGTATTTGGTCAGTAGAGCAAAATTACTACTTTCTTTAATAACGTAATTGTAAATTCACGATGCAATGTGGCTATTCATATCATTCCTCCTTTAATACGCGTGCTTAAGCACACACATTCGTATACGCACATACACGTACTCGTACACATATGTACATATATGTACACATGCATGAAAGTACGTATATAGTACACACAGACGCATATACATACATTTATGCATATATGTACATACATATGCACGTTTATACATATACACATGCATATACGTCCATACATATACATATACGCGTATACATACATGCATATGCACACATATACAATAAATATATACACTTACATATATGCACATTTGTATACAAATATGCACACATGTACATGTATAAGTATATACATATATGCAGACACATTGTATGCACTTATGTACATATAAATTATTACACACATGTACACATACATATACACATGTACATATTTACCGTACATGTACATACATACATGATTCTTCGTTTCTTATTAAAATTCACAGGAAAATTTGTTGTTCTATGAAAAAGAAATATATATTTCTTTAAATGGACATCTTCAAGCATTCTTAAACACTCACTATCAAACTCATTCACATATCATAACACAATCATAATAATCGATTGGTAAAATCATGACGCACCTTAGATTTTTTGTCTTCAATTATAGAAATTATTAAGATGCCTTTATCGAAATGTATGTCAATTTTTTTTGAGATAAAGAATGATTTTACAAATTAATTTATGTTTTATATTTCATTTTCTGATTGTTGTACTTCATTCATATTCTAAAAGTAACTGTTCAAAATCCATAAATCTAATATTAATATCCAACACAAAAATATTGAACTTAACCCCACATTTTTACATTGTTTCTACACGTAGCACCGCTTCAGGTTCTCGAGTCATGTAACCTTATCGAGCGATACAGTTATTTAAGTGGGCGATTCCTCTAATCGTCCCGAACACCATAAAAGACCAATGATAAGTAACATCGACTTTAAAACAACGCTCCGATCGATCATTTTGACGCTAAAACTGTCAACAGTTAGGGCGAAGCTACCAAAACCAGACAGGATGACTGGTCTTCAAAAAATTTATAACTGTACAATGTTCTTATATTTATTTGTTACAATCTTACATAAGAAATACCACTTTATGGAATTATAACTACTGTATAATGATAGCTATTACTATAGTAATATAATTAGTCCCTTTCATTTTTTCCAACTGGGGCAATTTCATTTTGATGATTTATACTTTTATTTTCATCTTCAGAACTTGAAAGCTCACAAGCACTTCTTTTACGTAGATCCCAAATATTTTCTAATTCACTTTCCGAGGACTCCTGAACATTTTCTTTCTCTATCTCATTATCACTATAAAGTTCAATTTCATTTTCTTCTGATTCACTTTCTTCATACTCGTACAATTCACCATCCTCGATATCAGAGCAACCATTGGTATATTCTTCACTTTTTGCAACAATTCAGAGATTTTCAATCGTTTCGCCATTTTTAGGGCTTGTAAAATAACGTTATATAAAGCAGAATTAGCTCCTGTTCCAACGACTACGGTGAACAAAATGACCGCGTGAAACATCGACGACTATGTTACGTTACATCGCTGCTTTATGTTCACGTTTTGGCGCCTTATAAGACGTGTGCGATAAAATTTCCTAGGAAAACATACTAAACGATTTCGGGTTCGGTAAACGAATTGTAGAATACTTTTCCACTTTGAAAAGCACCAGTCAAAATGACTGGTATTGGTATAAGTAGCCACGATACAAAATTATTTTGATGCTGAATAAATGAAACAAAAATAAAATTCATTCTATTACACCTTTAGTTATCGCTGCAAACGTCATCACATTGCGAAAAAAATTGTAACATGAAAAGTTTTAAAATGAAATTGCAAAACCAGTCATTTTGACTGGTGTGCTCTAGTATTAATACAAAAAAGTTCATGAAAATTCCGTTAACAATAAAATTGCCAACAACAGTGTTATCGTCGCGCCCGTAGCAGTACTCGGTTGTAAAAGGCAAGAAAGGAGAATTTGTACGTCCGTAGGAGACAAAGAAACCCAAAGAAAGAGAAAAAGACAGGAAGAAAGTCGATGTTTCCTTTCTCGATAGCGAGAATTCAAACCGGTCGACCATCGCGTTTCCAAGTTTTTGCTTCGAAGCGTTCGTCGTGATCAACGGTTCATCGACGACCAGACTAAACGGGTCATCTCCATTTGTCTTGTCGAATGAGCTCGAACAGGAACTATTACTCGGGAAGATAATTGTCCGCGCGGAGAATCGGATTCACGAGGATGATATTTTCACCCATAAATCTCGACAATCCCTTTGCGATTTTACGGAGATCGTTTAAAATAAACGGACGCTGAAATTTTTCAACACCTGCTGACGTTTACTGTTTCATATTTTAAGATGGTGTATAAAATTCAACATTTGAAATATTGGATGTTTGACCATTTTTAATATTTTGTTATCTGTATTAAGAAATGTCGTGACTAAAATTGTATTGTATTTCGTAATGGTTCATGGTTAGGTCAGGAAATTTTTCAACACCTGCTGACATTTGCTGTTTCATATTTTAAGATGGTGTATAAGATTCAACTTTTAAAATATTGTATATTCGAAGAGTTTGGATATTTTGTTCTGTGTGCTAAGAAATGTCGCGATTAAAATTTTATTGTATTTCGCAATGGTTCATAATTAGGTTAGGTTAAGTTATTCGTTTACTGTTTTGAGTGACTTTATATCGTTCTTAATAAATATAAATCTTATCAGTAAGTTACATTCAACAGTATAGCATAATCTCGAAAATCAATTTGCAAAATATTTAAATTTTTTGAGAAAAATATTCAGAATTTGCAACTTCAATTATTTTCCTGAGGCATTTTTATATTAATGAGGTGTAACATTATATTATAAAACCTGTATACGCAAAATTGTTCAAAGAATAATATGCAGGTCACTCAAAAAAAAAGATCTTTGATTTTTGAAGTTGTTAAATATTTTATACTTACAAATTGTTTTTAGTTACAACACTTATAAAAAATATGTAGGCCATAAAAAGAATTTGTACAATTCAAGTTACTATTATTACTGTCTACAATTATTTCAAAGATGTCAATACGTGTATTACTAAATAATAAAATAAAGTAAATTAAAGAAATTTAAAAAATGCCAATGCAAAATGTCTTCTTTCATATTTCAGCCATAGTAGGTCAATTAACCATGAAGACAGTGAAATTTGACGATCGACGACTAAAAATGGAACCTGTTAAACCCATAAAGTAACTGTAGGCCTATTCCCATAACTCTTCTAACGAATTCACAGAACTGACTTAAAATTCCTAACGTCCTAATGGTCCAATACTTGTCACATTTCCATAATTTTCGGAGAAAGTAGCAAGTGTTAAAAACTGGGGTCCATGTAGTGACACAAATTCATGTCTTAGGAACAAAACTGTGAACTGAAACTTTTACATATATCTTTTTGCAAATGATGGTTTATAAAACTGTGTCATGAATAATGGAAACGTTAATAAATATAGTGAAACAGGTGCAAAATAAATTGCAATGAAAAATAAATTAAAAATGTGGAAGCAAAGAAAAGTGTTGGGAGACCATTTTTTAAGGTTAGATTTTTTAAGAGTACCTTACACCATATTTTAAGGGTAGATTTTTTAAAAATATCTCACATCATCCATCCATGTACAAATTGTTATACAAACTTTAATTATGCACAATATCTTAACAGTTTAACAGTATAAGTTTCTGTCTAGGATTTTTCACAAGGTAGAAAAATCCGTGAAGTGATCCGATGTCGGATTATATTCGAGAGGGATTATATTCGGATTCGAGCAGGATTTAGCTCATTGCATATAGAGTTCCTGGAGGAAGGAGCGACAAAGTAATTACGTAATGCGAAACCTAGTAACCTTTTGTTACTCGATGCACCGTTGCACAAAGAATAGATAATACGTATGTATACCGTTTTACAGCACGGTAATAGCAAACCGACCCTGTTAAAGTTCGACGGACAAATCACGTCCAGAGAATGGCACCTTTCCTTTGATAAAAGCCTTTATTCGCAAGTTAGGTATAATGTGTTCTCGGTGAAAATTAAAGTACGAACAAAAAACTTGATGTAATTTTGTCAAAAAGACATTTTCTTTTGTGTAACGTTGAGTGCAATGTACTGGGTGTCCCACATAACTTCATAAGACTTTATAAGACTCTACATCATGTTCTTGTACTTCTCATAGTAAATTTTATATTTATAATTTATGGTGGATATTTTTATACTAAATATTTTTGTATACGATGTATCACATATACACACATATACTGATTGTACATATATGTTACATGTTTTGCAAGATATGGTATCACATATGTTATGTATACATATATATATGCATATTGTATTTGCATGTTACATATACTACATTTTACATATTGTAAGTGTATTACACTAATATTTAAGATATAATACAGAGTTTCATTTGTATTTTATGTATAATTTGATATATCGTACATCCAGATTTGATCTATAAGTGTGACTACCAAAATTCTTTAAATATCAAAATAATTTTTAATTTAAATTTGCAGTATTTTAATACATAGCAATGTATAGCAATAATTGTATAATTCAATACATTTATTTATACAAAATCAACGAATTTTAATTAAACTTTAAATCATCCTTTGTGTAAATATTGATTTTGTACTGTTATGTAGAAGACATATATATATAGAAAACATATAACTTGTTTATAACATATGTATTTCTACTATGCATCATATTTATATTTTATATAATAAATCTTGAATATAAATAAAACTTGCTAATGTATATGAACTTTAAAAAATGTTTTTTGATTCCATTTTGAACCGTCCTTTATAATACTCAGAGAACCATAATCGAAACGGTACTCCTTCGTCCCGAAAATATTCTCAGCCGCTAAAATCCTGAACAAACGTTTACAAATTTCATATCGGACTTTCAAACAGCGTGAAATCGATGCAGAAGTTCGACCATTCGTGAAGTCCGCATTACACCACAGCTGCGAAGTGTGTCAATAGGCGAGTAAATAGTCGAATGCCACCATGTTTCTGGTGTGGCTAACCTACTCACGAAAAGATATATAAAAGCAATAATTTTCATCTTGACTACTGCAATCTACTGAACTCAATAAACTTCATGAAACCAGGTTAATATATTTTATTTATTAAATAACACTCTTGTATCAACAAACCAACTTCATATTTCATTATACATATACATATATGTACATATTTTATTACATTATAAAATATCAAAAGAAATGCTGAATAATTGAAATACAAAAACAAAAGGAAAAAGTGATCTAATCACATTAGATCTATTTAATTAAAATAAAGTTTATTTAGTTTGATTTGTTGAGTTTGATATTCGTATGATTTTTTCTAGTATGAAAATGACTCTTCCAGTTTTCACAAATTTAATATTAATAAGGAAATATGAATAAATTAATATTCTTTAATAAAACAATTTACCAAACAAAAATGATATAGTATCGCAAAAGTGTATCATTTTGCAGAGAATATAAAAAGAATTCTTATAAAACGAAACAACGAATATTTTCTATAATATTATTTATAAAAAAGCAATTTCATTAAAATAGTGTGTTTACATTTGTCACATATTGCACTCAGAAAAAACTATAAATAATAAAAATACATATATGATTCAACTGTCTCTAGTCATTTAAAGTCACCTTATAGTTACTACAAACCAAACCTAACCCTATAATCCACCTAAAAATTTTCGTAATAAAACAACGTTCGTACAGAAAGTAAAAGGGAAAATGTCGGACGTAATTATCGATCAGTCTACGTAAAATTATGCTTCCTGAAGTTCCTTTCTGTTCAGTTTTTTGTAAACCGTATAATTAGGTCTAATTTGGATTTTCACGATCATTTGGTGCGGTTGTCTCACTCGAAAGACGAGAAAGAGCGTACTCTCGCCAGAATCCCCTTCCCAGTGTATTTACTTTCTACGAAAACAATCAGAGAGAATTTTGCCGCGATGCTTTCTCGATTGTCTCGTATTCTCATAGTTGTACGGCATGGCACGTCAAAATCCTATCGAGCTAACACCATAGAACGGCGAACAAACTTTTTAACTTCTTTCCACGCGCAATTTCCGTGCGAAGTCAATTATCGCGCACACGAATCAGTCTGCACGAATCGCGACAAACTTTATGAGAAGATTTCCGACCCTCGCGTGTGTGCAAATCAATCCACATTATATGCTAACTAAGCAGATGCCGCATCTTTTTAGTTTTATTTTTCAAGCTCCTCTGGTGCGTGTCTGGTACTTTGCACATAATGAGAATGGTACGTATTAATGGTTGAACACGACGGTGTTTAATTAATTGCTGTTGAACGAGTGCGCTGGGGTCGGAGGAGCGAATTTTTCTTATGTTTGGAAGGGAGATATGTGTTTAGGGGTATAGGAAGGTTTAGGGATTTGGAAGGTTATGGTATTTGAGAATTTGGGAAATTTGAAATTTGAGAATGAGGAAATTTAGAATTTAGAGATCTGAGAATTTGTAAACCTGAGAATTTTGGAATTTAGGGATTTTAGGAATTGGGGATTTGAGAAGTTGCAAATTCAGGGATTTGAGAAGCTGAAAATTTTGGTATTTGAGAATTTAAGGATCTGAGCATTCGGTGATATGAGAATTTGAAGATAGGGAATGTGAGAATTTGGGGATGTGACAATTTGGAGATGTGAAAATTTGAGGATGTGAAAATTAGAGAATGTGAGAATTTCGGGATGTGAAAATTAGAGAATGTGAGAATTTGGAGATTTGAGAATTTCGGGATGTGAAATTTAGAGAATGTGAGAATTTGGGGGTTTGAGAATATCGGGATGTGAAATTTAGAGAATGTGAGAATTTAGGGGTTTGAGAATTTTGGGATGTGAAAATTAAGGCAATTGAAAATTTGGAAAATTGAGAATTTGCAATTCGAAGAATTTGGGTGTATGAAAACAAAAAATTGAAATTTGAAAATTTGGAAATTTAAGTTTGGAAATTTGAGAATTAGAAAATTTGAGAAATTGTAAATTTGCAGGTTTGAGAATTAGAAAATTTGAGATATAGTAAATTTCTAACTTGAAAACCCTTGAGATTTTCAAAGTTCAAAAATGTTTAAAATTCATGAACTTGAAGTCTCTAACATTTAAAAGTTTCCAATTATAAAATGTAGACATACGTTAAACTAAAATTTTTCAAATTTGTGAGTTTAAAAATTTGATCATTCTAACTAGGCAGTAAGTTATATCATCTACTTAATGATTCTAATCGTCAAAAAGCGTAAAACAGATATTTCTTCTATTTACACACCGCAAACGTCTAATGTTTCGTAAGCTTATCCCCATAATTTTTGACTGAAATTATATTTCCTTCATCTCCTATTTCTGCGGTTTAAAACAAGAGGAATCAAAGGACACGAATTATGTAACTGGTGGTTGCTCATCTTGAATTTTATCGACTGATCATAAAAGGATTATTATAAGTACTTTATTTCTCTAAAAAATAATTTCAAGCACATATGAATTACATGTATCATTTAATATTTAATCTATTACAATTAATTAAGAGGACATTTACTCAAATTTTCGTCTGTTTTGAAGATGAAACAAATGTCGTTTTCTAACTTTTTTACCTTTCTGAATTTATTTTCGTATTCAACATTCAAATTTAGTGAAATCATCTGTGATTTAAAACATTTTTAACAAGATGTTAAAATAACTTTCAAAGATTATTTATAATTTTTTTCAAGCTGAAATAATCAGTAGTTTGTTTATTAGAAACATTTTTAGGGTTAATTTGCAATTTCAGTTTATAATTACAATTCTTCATGAAGACATCTTTAAAAATGTTAGTTTATCTCGTTAGTGGTATTTGAATGTTAATTAAATATATAAATATCACTTTTATATATTAACAAGATGAATGAAAAATATTTTACATTTTCATATTTTTATTTATATAATTATATCTCTCTTACAATTTAAAAATCGATTAACATTCGAAAATTTACTTACTTGCAATTTGAAAATTGATTCACTTACAATTTAAGAATTGGTTAACAAAAGCCGATTACCATTTGAAAATAAATTTACTTACACTTTGAAAATACATTAAAATTTGAAAATTAAGTTTGAGAATTGACTAACATTTAAAACTTGAAACTACAAAGATTAACGTCCATTACCCAAAAAGCTTGACATATAAATAAACACCTATTTACAAACAGTCACATTCAAACAAATCCACTAATAAAATCCAAAAGTAAAAAACTCGAACTGACGTAATTCGAGTTCAAAGACCTCTAAACTTCCAAAAGATTAAATCCACAAACTTCAAAAACCCGTATTTCTCAATATCGATCGAATTTCCTAAAATTTCTCTAATCTCCAAATTTGTATTCCAGTGTCATGCAAGTTAAACGCATATAACTCTTGCGGAGGTCGCCGAACAACTGTTACGACGATGTTTGTTCAAGGAGAAAAAAAGAGGGTTAAGTCGAACACAGCTCACATACCGATTCCAGTTGTACTATGAGTAGACCGTATCCAAAATTGAAAGCAACGATCCGACGTGTTGTTTAACTGGGAATACACACGACTAAGGAGACATCATTCGAGAATTTATTCCTATCACGAATCCTGACGGCAGAGGTCAATCCACTTGAAGGCAGAGAGAAGTCGGGATGCTTACTCAAACTGGACTTACTGGATACCGTGGAGTCAAAGTACTCCGCAGTTCTGCAAGGCGATTCATGGAACAGAGATATTTGTTAGTTATGCTCTAGAACGAAACAAATCGAACGAATCGAGATGCCCTGAATGCGCCATGGGAAACTGACCACCGAACAAGGTATAACAGTTCTTCGACCTTACGGAGCTGGTCAACCAAAAATATTCGATCGTATTGAGAAATTCGATTACATGGGTCTTGAATCTTAACGCGCTTTACCGTGGTAATTTGCTGCTAGTTTATGCTAGAGATGTTCGAGAATAATAAGTGATTGTTTAAAAACGAATAGAATAATTAGGAGTGCCTAGGAGGAATATGGATTAGGTTGTAGTCAAATGTAGAACATAATAAATTATAACTAATGTATAAAATAATAAATTGTAACTAATGTAAAACATAATAAATTTTAACTAATGTATAACCAAATAAATTAAATTGTAACTAATACAGAACCAGATAAATTAAATTATGACTAATGCACAACATGATAGACTAATTTATAAAGAAATTTAGAACATGATAAAATAAATTGTAACTAATGTACAACCAAATAAAGTAAATTGTAACTAATGTAGAACCAGATAAATTAAATTATGACTAATGTACAACATGATGGACTAATTTATAAAAAAATTTAGAACATGATAAACTAAATTGTAACTAATGTATCTCCAAATAAAGTAAATTGTAACTAATGTAAAATCAGATAAATTAAATTATGACTGATGCACAACATGATTGAATAATTTATAAAGAAATTTAGAACATGATAAACTAAATTGTAACTAATGTAGAACCAGATAAATTAAATTATAACTAATGCACAACATGATGGACTAATTTATAAGGAAATTTAGAACATGATAAACCAAAGTGTAACTAATTTAGAACATAATAAACTAAATTATAACTGATATAGAACACAATTAACTAAATTATATCTAATTTGTCTAACGTGAAATCTCGAAGTAAATGAGTAAGGAAGTCTATACATGAACACCGTAACGCAAAATTATTTCATTGTTAAGAAAATTTAATTATATTAGTATTTGTGTTTTGGTTTAAAGTGTACTGTTTAAAGAAACGTTATACATTCGGTGTGTTTTGGGTTATTTTAAAAGTAATGAGGAATGTTTACTCTGGATAGTCATATCGTGCCTTGAATTCCAAATTTGAAGTACGTAATTTTAGTTATTTTTGAATCAAAACTTCAGTAGAATGTATTCTAGATTTTTCTTCATTTTATAAGAAAGTGAAAGCAGGAATTGTATGTTCGTTTTAAACGTGATCAAATGTAATACTAAAATCTAATTTAATAGAAAATAAAATGTGTAAATTACTTTTAATAATAACAGACATTTGGTATGAGACAAAATTTCACTAAAATTATAGTATTCTATTCAATTTTTGAATAACACTACTTTAAACAAAAAAAATTTGTTCCAAAAATTTGTACCATTATATGAGTGAACTAAAATAAAAAGTTATTTGAAAATAATTTATTTCAATTTAATACAACATAAAATTCCTCTTCTTCTAATATAGTTGAAGCACATCAATTCGAATGCAAATAAAATTTTCCTAACTCTCCTATTGGAATTAACCCATGTTTCATGTGACCTTGAGAAGTAATAAGATATTACTTAAAAACGGATTACATCAAAGTTATTTATCTTCTGTAATTTCACACAGAACACATAATAAGACTCTTAATGGGTTAAAGGATGTAAATTCTTTTCGCGTAGTTTTCAAGTAATTCGAATGAGCACAGTTGAACATTCACGACCGATTCCGTTCGGCGTTCATCGGTAATTCTAAGCTGATTCTCACAGTACGACAGTGCTGTTTAATCGCAGCAGTTCGTTTTAACCCGTTAACCCCTTATTCCTTTTACGATTACTAGATCGGTGCATTTTCTAGAAGAAGAACGCACGTTTAGCTCGTGCAATTGAACGACACAGAAAAGAATTAACGAACGAAACGGTATTACGTTTCTAATCCCATATTCTTCAAAACTTTAAACTGCGTACACTATTCTCTGTCAAAAATAAAATAGAAAAAGTCTTTTTCTTTCTAATGTCTTGCATATTAATAGGTACTTAGTAATACAGGTACAACAGATTGTCGTATAACGCAGTTAATAGTTATGCAAATGTAGATCTTCATATGACGTAGTTAATATTAATACAAATACAATAGATTTTCATATAAAGAATAGTAATACAAGTATAATATATTGTCATATAACACAGTTAATGATGCAAGTACCGATGTCAACCCATCAGTTGACGCATGCAGAAGCTGACCCAGGTGTTTAGAAAATCTACGGCTCCAATTGGTCAAAATAGAAAAATGGACGCCTCACACGTATTTTCGGCGGTATATTGGCTCGAGCAGTCACACACCAATTAGGACAAAAACAATGACAGGCAAATGTCTCGAGAGTGAGATAGGGCGAATTGCGTTCAGCAGTTGTTATCGTCATTATTATTCCTATTTGCCGAAATGTAACTGGAAGTGTTCACGGTGGGGAGCCTCTTTTACTTTGGGTCACGCGCCAACTCGTGGGTTGACATCTGTACGTCTCTAGTGCTCTAAGGGTTAAAACTGTTTTCGGTTCCACTGGTTGTTTCAATATACTATAGAATAATGTATCAACAAACTTTTTAATCAATTTCCACTGTTTTGAAAGTCACGGTAGTTTCTAGTGTTCCGAGTAATTCATTCGCAGACTTGACATTCGTTAATGGAATACTTATAGTGAGTTATAATCTTCGGATGCAATGCATTCTTGTGGTTCATCGCTGTGTAATTTTACTTAGGAAGAAAAAGACAATGCAACGCTATGTTAATATTTTATATATAATCAAAGTTATCGACAGTGAAAGTGAGATCTCGCTCTTTGAAATGTAACGAAGTGTTCACCGTGAGGAGCTTCTTTTACTTTGGGTCAACCAACTCGTGGTTTGACATCTGTACTTTGACTCATTTTATTTTGTAAAAAAATGAACCAACAAGACATTCCATGATTAATCCCAGTTTCCTTCAAAACTTCAGACTACAACTTTTCTCTGTCGAAAACAATAGAAAAAATCTCTTTCTTTTAAACATTTTGCATATTAATACACTATGATTCATTTTATTTTATGACCAAAAGAAAAGTTCTGTTTATTATCAGTTTCTTTTTTTGCCAAACTTACGTCAATCGTGAAACAAACACTATTTATGTACTGTAAAAATGTGTCTAAAAAAATCATACAACTTTAACAAAAAGTTTTTTATATAATTACGTAAGACGCGGTAGAGCTTGATAAATGAGAATGCACACACTAACAAGATTGCAGCAACTATGTTTCGCGTGTTCGATTAGAAATCTCGATTCCGGTGACACAAGTGAAATAAAGTCGCAAGTCTAAAGACGTAAATTTACAACACGTATCGATGAGTTAACAACTTCAGTGAAGGTTTCTTAGTTCGTGCTCACGTAATACCACACGTGATCATTATATGCAATCTTAAGGAAAAAAAAGAAATAAAGAAGACATCGAGAATCGGTGTCACTTTTCGCTTCAGCTGAAATTGTTGTGATAAAACGTTCCTTTGCGTTTTGTGAAATAATGCAGAAAATGTGGAATATTTGTTAAATCATTGTTTGTGAAATATGAAATATTATTTTTGTTCAAGTTTTTTGATGTGGGTCATGGTAGGTATTTAACAAAATTTTAATTACAATTGCAAAATTATAATCAGTTCTATTTATTGCTAGATCATTAAATTTCTGAATTTTCAGAATTCGGAATTTCTGAGCTTCACAAATTCCTAAGTTCAGAAATTACCAAATTACTAAATTACCAAGTTCACAAATTCCCAAATTCCCAACTTCAAAAGTTTCAAAATTTAAAAATTCCAAAATTCCAAAATTCCAAAATTCCAAAATTCCAAAATTCCAAAATTCCAAAATTCTAAAATTCCTAAATTACCAAGTTCACAAATTCCCAAATTCCCAAATACTGAAATTCCCAAATACCCAAATTCCTAAATTTCCAAATTTCTATACTTTCAAAGTTTGAAATTTCTAAATCCACGAATCTCCAAATACCTAAAATAGCAAATCTCCAAATCCTGAAATCCACAAGTGACCAACAATCCATAAATTCTAATATTACCAAATCTCCTCAAATTAACAAATCCCTAAATTCCTAAATCCCCAAATACTCAAATTCAATCACCAATTTCCCATTTCAACCGTTACATAACTAATCGCCTCCATTTTGTTACAAACACGAAAAAAGAATTGTAACGATGTCCTACTAGCCTCAAAAGAACGCATACAAACTAACCAACAGAAAAGTTCATTGATGATTCGAAATTTTTACATATTGTACCGTTTCGTTTAAACATTTTTAAGAAAGGCAAACAAGTCCATCTCGAACGCTATAACAACGCTTTCTAATCAAATAAGGAGCGACCGATTCGGTTGAAAGGTAAATATGCTAAATATGCATTCAACAAAGAAAGGAGAAAAAAATCACTGACTACCGTAAAATTTCTCTAAAAATGAAATACTCTGACGGGAAACCGAATTCAGATATTTCATTCTATTCAGGCCAACTTGGATGTTTACCATCAATTATTCATACTAAGCAGGACGAAAGAGCATTTTGAACAGTTCGCCAACGTAGAGACATTTAAAGGTCAATGGTCCATGTATTCGTCCATGTAAGTCAGGTATGGCTGAATCAACCCAAAAACCAGTTAATTCCAGGAAAAATTCACCGAAAGTTTCTCTGTCTTTGTTTTGTGCAAAACAGTGCATTTTGTGGAAGTCTTATATGAATAATGTTGTACTGTCACTATTTCAGGAATTGTCGGTATTTGTTTGGGATGATGGTTAATATTGATTATGAATGTGGAGTATTAGATATTTTTAGAGTTTATGAATTTTGGGAAGGAAGGAAATATGGAGGATTCGGAAGTTTGAGGGATGTAGGTATTTTGGAGATTTCAGAGTTTGAGTGATTTGGAAATTTAAGGATTTAGGGATTTGGGGGATTTAGACAATTGGGAGATTTAGGAATTTTGAAGATTTAGACAACTGGGAGAGTTGGGAATTTGGGAGATTTAGGAATTTGGGAGATCTAGGAATTTGGGAGATTTAGAAATTTGTGAAATTTAAAAATTTGTGAGATTTATAAATGTAGGTGATTTAGAAATTTAAGAGAATTATGAATTTGGGATATTTCGAAGTTTGAGGATTCAGGTATTTGGAAGAAAGATCTAAGAATTTGGAACATTTAAGCACCTGGGAGATCTAGGAATTTGCAGAATTTAGGATTCTAGATTATTAGAAAATTTAGGGACTTTGGAATTTGCATGATTTAGAAATCTAGAATATTTGTAAATTTATGAATTTAATAATTAGCGGAATTTAGGAATTTTGAGGGATATTTAATAACTTGAAGGGTTTGTAAATTTCGAAATTTATAAATTTGAAAAATTTTAAATCTACCAAATTAAAAATTTGCAAACTTCCAACATTACAAAATACGAATTCACCGATAGTAATATATTTAAACAATATATAAACAATACATAAACAATGCATAAACAATGCATAATCTTTAAGTAAAACATAATTTTTAATATTGTCTATAACTGTATCTACCCAACGAATGATCTAACTTCCTTTCATTTCCTTATCCAGAATGAAACCACGTTTGTCATCAACAATTTTAGGTAAATAATAGATCCTTTTATATCCTAATTAATTCCCTCGTATTATCCTCAATGTACCCAATTCCCTACCAATGAATCATCGCCAAATAACAGCAACAGAACCTGTATAAAACTTTATGATAATCTCTTAAAAATCCCCAACTTTCTTATTTTCATAATACAAAATTATAAATGCGTGCCACAAATAACAAAAAAGAATTATTCACTTTTAAGTTATACTGTTGTATCAAGCTGGATAAAGCTGATGATCTAATATTTCTTTATAGTCATCAACAATTTTACATAAACAATAAACAAAATTTTTCTGTTCTATGTAGTCAGAATAATGTGATCCAAAATGTTGTGTGCAAGGTTCATAATCTTTTGTACTCAAATTATTGATTCAAAATCTGTTGTACTCAAATATTCATAAAAAATCTTCTGTATTCAAATTATTCATAAAGTTTGTTCTACTCAAAAATCTTCTGTATTCAAATTATTCATCTGAAGTCTATGTTACTCAAATTACTGTGTCTATTCTAATCAAAACTCATCTGTATTCAAATTATTCATCTGAAGTCTATTTTACTCAAATTACTGTGTCTATTCTACTCAACAATCTTCTGTATTCAAATTACTCATTTGATGTCTATTGTACTCAAATTATTGAGTTTATCCTAATAAAAAATCATCTGTATTCAAATTATTCATCTAAAGTCTATTCTACTCAAATTATTGAGTCTATTCTACTGAAATTATTGAGTCTATTCTACTGAAATTATTAAGTGTATTCTACTCAAAAATCTGTATTCAAATTATTCATCTGAAGTCTATTCTAGTCAAATTACTGATCTTCCATATCCAAATTATTGATCTATTTCACTCAAGTTTCTGTTCCAAAATCTTCAGTATCTAATTATTCACCCAAACTCTTTGGTACCCAAATTATTAATCCAAAATCTGTATCACCCTTCCAATTTCCTAACAATGACCTCGTCTCTGAATCAAGACCCGAAGATTCCCAATATTCTCCAAAAACACAATTCAAATAAACTCATACCTATAATAAAAAAAGAACTGTCCATTGTGATCGCCCACACGATCTTACTCAATTCTCTACTTCCGCATGTACCTGGTCTACCACAATTTCACAAAGATACCAAATCACAAGAAAATTAAATCTTGCAACAGTCGAAACAGTAGCTGCTAAACCCGACAGGAGCAAACGTTCAGAGGCAACCGGAAACCGGTGTCGAAAAGAGGTTGACTTACCGCGGTAGGTATCTAATCCATTCACAATCGTATCCAAATGATCATGGCACCAACGATAGAAACAAACTTCGAATCAGCCATGCACTGTCGGACGAAATGGAGCCGGCCGATTCGCACCGAACAACTTCACTGTCAGTTTTATCACCACCGGTTTTAGCGGAGGGTTCGCCGTACTTTGTCGCACATTTTGCAGGGTACCCGCGGCCGAATCTCGGGAGACGACCTTCGTCCGACTGGCTGGGAGGCAATCGAACGACTGATGCACAAAATCGAGGTGGATCGAAATCGGATTAAGAGCATGAACGAACCGAGCATGCCGAACGTCGACGACCAAGTGAGAGGCTAGCGGCACTACCGACCAACCAACGTGACGTCAGACAGTGCCTCCTCTCTTTTTTGCCATTCCATAGCGAGCGCCGCGAGAAAGGTGCCTATACAACTTCGTATCCCCTTCTCTTCTGTCCTTGTTTCGCGAGGAGTACCCGAAGAGACCTTAAGGATACCACCGATGCCAGCGAATATTTTCCATCGAAATTCTTTGGACGAATTACCTTTACCAACGCGTCTGCCAAATGGTACTCGGATGCAATCTGGCCTTCCTTTCGATCACCACGCATGTGTGACCTTTGACGAGGTTCCTTTAGCCAAATTTTGAGCTCCTCCGACGATGGATTTTCGAATTTGTACCAGGTTATGGAAACGGTAGGTGGTGAATGTGGGGATTTTCAAATTTTGCAATCTCAAATTTATGGATCTCTGAATTTCTACATTTCTGAGATGTTAGATTTATGTATCGGTAAATTTTCAAATTTCAAGGTCTGTGGATACTTAGACCATATGCCAAGATCATATTCATACGTTCTTATGTCCTATAATCTGAAATCATATAGATTTATAAATCTATTGACACTTATGTATGTAGATTCTGAAATTGCTAGATTTCTATGTCCGTAGATGTCCACATCGTAAGGTTTGCAAATATGTGGACCTTCATATGTTTCTATATCCTCAGGTCCCTAGATTTCATTTCCATGTCCATAGGTTCTCGTGGCCGTAAATTTGCAAACTTCTAGTTTTCTATATTTGTAAATCTTCAAATCTCAAGATAAAATCATAAATACTTAGATTGCCATATATCACGATCCACATATTCCTTTAATTCCAGATGTGTAGATTTCCATATGTGTAAATTTATACGTAGATTCCCACATCTGTAGATTTACAAATTTCTAGAGTTCTACATCCGAATAAATTCTTACATATTGAAGTTTGTACATTATACAATTTCTAGTAAATCTTTAAATTCCAAAATCACCAAACTGCTATGTCTTTAACATCTTACACTCTCACATCCCTAGATCCACAAATTTCTATGCACTTTGGATACCATAAACACCTAGTTTCTAGCGTCTGCAGACATTTTAATTCCGAAGTCTTCAATTTCCAAGATTTCCAAGTACTTATGTTCTCAAATACTGTATCCACGCCAAAATTTTCAAAACTCCAAATTCCCAAATTTTTAATTTTACAAATTTACTAATTCAGTAATTTACAAATCTCCAAATTTGCAAATCCCAAAATTTAAAAAACTCCAACTTTACAAATTCCCAAATTTGGAAATTCTCAAACTTGCAAATCCCCAAATTTACAAATTCCCAAATTTGGAAATTCTCAAACTTGCAAATCCCCAAATTTCCAAATTCCCAAATTTGCAAATCTCCAAATTTACAAATCTCCAAATTCCACCAAGTCAAAATTTCCAAAGTCTCCCTTCTGGTGCCATATACCTACATAAAATAAACGCTACAAAAATCGAACGATGTTTAAATACATTTTGCAAAAAAGAAAATATCAGAAAACTTACATATAGAACATAGTTTCGAGGAATGAATGTTTTTACATATTACATAAGAAATTAATGTACTTGAATGAACCATATACAATGCATTCGTCGCAAGTACATATTTCGAAAGATACTGAGAAGTGTTACGGTACAAGGATAAGGAAATCGAGGAGACTGTTAGTCCTTCATTTTTTTAATACTATTAATAGATAATATTAAGTAGATTAGAGTTTATCGAAAAGAAAAAGGCTTAATGCATCGTTTACCTCGGTGAAAACGACCATACGTGGTTCACATATCATGTTAACACTTCGATATTATAAATAAGCATGCAAGGTATTAGTTGTAAAAAGAACGAATACTAAATTAACCAGGAAATAATTAATTCTTAATTTGCATTAATAGATTGCAAGAAAGTTGTATATGTTTGTTAAAGATTTATGTTTTAGCATACTGAAAATTACTGCACATAATAGGAACTTAATATATATTTTAAATAATTTAAACAAAGTTTCTTACCTCACAAATGACTAAATCTTTATTATAATTTTGTATTTGTAATATTTGAAGTAAAATAGAATTTGGAGGGAATACTTTAAAACAGAATACGAACAGACGAATTAATATTCATCTTAAATTAATTCACTTGAAGAATAATATATAGCAATAATATTTAAGCAATGTTAAATCAATAAGTTAAATTAATACTTAATACTGTAATGACTAACATACTAAATTAATATTTAACTACATAATATATTGATATTGTACTGAACTACTATTTAAATACACAACAGATTAATATATTAAATCAATGTTTAACTATATAATGAAGTGACATTTCGTCAATACAAAACTCAGAATTTGATCAAAGATTATTAACCCAAAAATCATTTTAATGAGATCAAAATTCAATAACAGTTTATTTTATTTTTACATTTCAACTGATTTCCTTTTACGTATAAGATGTACATATAATTCTCCATAGTATACAACATTTTTATTTCAATAAAAATTCTATAACTTCTCAATACATCGTTTATAAAATTCTATACTTTTGAAGAACAGTATATGTCAAAGGCCAATGATCATAGCAGTCGAGGCTCATATAAAATCAATCAATCAATCAATATACGTCTAAAAATGTTAATTTGTACCTGAACTAATGAAAAAAAAAAAATTGCAAATAAATAAGTGTTGTAAACTTAAATAAGTTTACAGAGTTAATCTATGATTTCAAAATGGTTAATTCCATATAGACATAAAATTGCAGAAGTTATGTATCCGGTAAAAATGTGTACTCTGTAAAGTGTGCTACTTGAGAGACATCGAGGATGTTGCTTCCTGTTCAAAGCTTCAGTAGCTCGATGCAAGCTTTAAAATAAATTACATTACCAAGTTCGCCCCGTGATTTGTTTAATAAAATAATCGCAGAAGCATGTTTTAAAATGTCCAATGAAGTTTAGGCATTTCGAACAGGTTGATGAAGTGAAGTCAAGCGTTACCGGATTAAATTGCTTGAGTAACCTACATTTTTTGCTTCTACGAAGTGTCTCGATTAAAATGTTGACGAACTGGAATACCGTTCTCGAGGCAGTACATTAATTCCTTCGATTTAACAAAATCGAAAAATTTTTCTTTAAAATGCTTGCAGTTCGAAGGAACAGCTGTGTCATGAAAAATCGGAAGTCTTATGCTCGGTAAACAAATAAAGGTAAGAATTCAAGGCACGTTTGTATTCAAAATATTGTCTCGTTCGAAAATAAAAGTTCCGGTATTTGGAAAAAGTGTTACATAAAACGCAATACGATTGTTAATCAAGTTTGACCATGTTTACATAGTTGAGAAATCAACTATAATCAAATAATAAGTGAGGTTAACTAATATTAAAGATAGTGTCGAAAATAGTGATGTTTGATGATTGTTAAAAGTTTTGATATTTCTTGCTGTCGTTCGACATTCATTTATTTCTTACAAAAGAATTTAATGACTTTTTGATAAAGAAATCATTAATTTAAATATAAATAGTATTATTTTTATAAATAGCCTTTATACATAGTCTTTATAAATAGTTCGAATATCTATATGATTTCCTTGATTTGCATTCTGATTTGTAAATTTTAAATGAAAGTTATAAAAATTGTCAAAAAATATTTGAGAGTTTGCAAATAATTAATGATATGGTAGAGTAAAGAGTAGCATTGATAGACAAGTTTGATAAATATTTAACCAAAAGCGAGGATCAGTTGCAATATTTATTAACAATGTAACCGAAAAAATAAACATCATGTATTAAAAAAGATTATTCAGCAAAAAAAACTGTAGGGGTTAAACCAAACACATAAAAGTATGTATAAAATTATAAACCCTATAAAATATCCATAATGAATATAAAGTATAATTATTGATAAATAAATAAATAAATAGTTTCAACTAAATAAAAAAGTAGTTAAAAGATTTTATTTCCAATTTTATTTTGCAAAGCTTTAAATTACTTCAACCTCTTAAATTTAAATTTTTTAGCTCAAATTTTCAGAGAATTCCTTTACACCCTGCACTAATTTTTTAGAGGGTGGGAGCGAGAAATTGTTGAGCCACTCTTTGAAAATATTAATATTTCATCAGGTAACCCCTTTGTTTAATTACGTTTCAAAATCAATTCGACATGGTAAATATAATGTTCTGAAACTAATTTCCATTCTTCTACTAATCTTAATCTTGATTCCTTCTTTGATTTCGACTCTTCCTTCAACGTAATTGGTCTTCCATTCTACTCGTAGAAATTGACTTTCACTAGTTTTTTGGGCACAATTAGTCCCAATATTGTGGTTCACTCAAACATCACCAACAGAAAAAAATGGAGGTGTTCCCGATTATCCACGACGAACATGAAATAAACCTCAGGGATAACTGGAGTTGTGAATACCGAAATAACTGAATCTCCAGATAAAGCGAAGCATAATTTTATTTTTAAGAGCAATCTTTTGTATATTATATTTTAAACGTGGTTTTAAAAACCTCGTTCCGCGAAAAGTACTCGTAAATCAAGAATAAAAAATATTTATTGTACGATTTGGAATTTTTCGTATATTTATTATTTATAACATTCGATCGTTTGAATGTGTCAAGTAATTTGTGCAAATTACTGTTGTTCATAATTTAACAACTCTTTGGCCTTCTTTCGGGATTCTCTTCAGACTTTTATTACAAAAATTTATATTATATATTATACTATAGTCTGTAACATATAAATTTCTATAATAAATGAACTTATATTTTTAAAACATTTTTTTCAAAATATTTATGAAAAATTGGACAAGTTTCTTCAGTACTAACAATCAATCAGTTCTTCAATTATTAAAAAAAAATTTATTTAAAAGAATAAGTATAAACTTATTTTTACTGAATTTATATTTAAACCATTTTTTTTAATATTTGTAAAAAATTGGACAAGTTTGTTCAGTACTAATAATCAATTACTTCTTCAATTATTAAAAAAAAAAATAATTATTTGAAAGAAGAGTTATTCTTAATGGCTTCAAGTGACTTTAACAAAATGAATTTAAAAATTCAACTTTTTTCCTGTGAATTTTGAAACTGAAATAAAATTATGCAACTTGAGATCATTCACATGGATTACCTACATATTATATTGTCTTTCATGGCAGATTACGTATCAGTTTGATTTTTATCTGTCTCCTCATTGTTTTATTTATGAATTCACATATCGTGTTTTATTTATTAATATTTAGCTTATTACTATAAAATGTATTAACATCACAAACATATTTCTTGTTTTACCTAAATTTTATTTTAGGTAATAAGAATTGTTATCATTAAGTACTAAGTTGTTATTTTTTCATGACGAGTAACCAAATATCGAAAGAATTAAAATAAGAAACCTGGAGCAAGTTATTATTAAACTGCTAAGTTGTTACTTTTTCATGACAAGTATACAGATATCCAAAGAATTAAAATAAGAAACCTGGAGCAAGTCACTTTACATCATATAATAGTAACAGTGTTACAAAATAACTTTCTTTTCGTTTCGATTTTATAATTCAATACGAATAGTCCATTTTTAGCAAAATAATTTATTCAACAAAATTTCATTAAACAAAACTGAAAGCGTTTGTCTTATTACTTTAAACATAACAATCAAACGGTACAATACAGCAAACCAACATGAAACAGCGTAGAAAAACAACAAACACTCGTAAAACATAAAACTTGTAAAAAACAAAATACACGAATCCTCCAGAAGCAAGTAATACAAAAATCGCGTAAAACTAACGAAAGCGATAGTTCAGTAAAACAAAAAGTCGGCGATTAATATCACCGAAAACAATAGCTCCGTAAACGAAGGATTCATTGAACAAGTCCGTTAATTAAAAACACGTCTGGTTACGATTTATTCGCGAGCTCCATCGGGCAGATGTAAAAGGGAGAGAGTTCACGCTTCTACAAACTCTTATTTAGGTCAAATTCCATCGCATTCGAATCTCTCGCAACTCGATCGTTCCATTTTTCCGCCACGTTCTCTCCACGTTTCTCTGTTCAGGGTGAGCCTACACGGAGGACGGAATCCTTGGAATATATTAATAATAAACGAATTCTGTCGCCGATGCAGGGATAACAACGTTGAAACACGACACTTGCCTCGAATCCGAGCGTGATCTTAATTTTTCTCTCTCTCGGTTTCGTTTCTCTTTTTTTTTCTGTTTCCGTCGAAAAGTTCGGTCATGTCACCCGTTACATGAAACCGTACGCGTTCCTCGGCCACGGTACAAAGCGAAGAACCAAGCACTTTCACGTGGAGGCCGCAGTTAGTAAATATCATGGCCATATTTTCTATCCACTCGTCTTTATCCAACTCATTCTTCGTCCAACACCGATGCCTGTCTCCTTCCAGCTTTGCCAATAATCGAGTGTGGGTCATTCTCGTCGCCTTATTTATTCCTCGTTCCTCGACCGAGGAGCGCCATCGCTTAACAACGGCCCTCCATTTTTCCATAATAATGCCTGCCACTTTTTCCACCGCGTTCCGTTGCCACAATTATCGAACTCCGTTACGCAAATGTTTTCCCGCGAATCGCAAACAGTTTCGAAAACCATCGCTTTTCTTGGACATGGAAGAAAAAATTGATTTCGATTGGGAAATTCGTGAAAAACGGCACAGTTTTTGTTGAGAGAAACACTTGCGAAAGAGTTTAAAGAAGGTACGATGCGAATTTTAATTTAATGTGATCTACATTGGCTACATGCTTTTGAGGATTCAGTTTTTAGCCAAAAACAATTTTTCAGAAGTCATTATTGTAATGTGGAGGAATGGGAAATTGATGCGAAGGTTTCATTGAAAATTTTTGTAATATTGAGAATTTGCAAAATTCTTATAAATAATTCTGTAGACAAATAAATGTGAAAAGAGCAAATGTGACAGAATTTAATTATTAACTACTTTTAACTTTAATTAGTTAATAATTAGTAATTTAACTAAATTAGTAATTAATTTCAATTGGTTAATAATTCATAATAGAATCCAATTACGAAATAATTTTAATTGGTTAGTGATTGGTAATTTAGCTCAATTATTAGCTAATTTTAATTGATTGGTAATTGGTAATTTATTCACATTATTAACGAATTTTAATTCATTAGTAACTGATAATATAATTCAATTGATTTTAATTGGTTATAATTTATATAAAGCTTAAAGTGGTTTTGATTGATTATTAATTGATAATTTAACTAATTTAGTAACTAATTTTAATTGGTTAGTAATTGACAAGTAAGTTAAATTATTTTTAACAAAGGCATAAGTCTATAAATTTGCAAATCTCAAAATTTACAAATTCTCAAATTTGCAAACCCCAAAATTTACAAATCCCTAATTTTGCAAATTCCCAGACTTATAAATCTCCAAAATTACAAATCTCCAAATTTAGAAATTCTCACATTTGCAAATTTCCGAATTTGCAAATCCCCAAATTTACAAACCCCTAATTTTGCAATTCCCCAGATTTACAAATGCCCAAATTTACAAATCCTCAAATTTAGAAATTCCCATATGTATACATTCCCAAATTTGCAAATCTCCAAACTTACAAATCCCCAAAATTACAAGTATCCAAATTTAGAAATTCCCAAATGTGCATATTCCCACATTTGCACATTCCTAAATTTGCAAATTGCTAAATTTACAAATCCCTAAACTTAGCTGAATTAACGACTAATGTTAATTAGCTCGTAACATAGCTAAATTACAAAAAAAGTTAATTACCTAGCAATTAATAATTTAACAAAATTCTAAACTTTCCTTAATAAATTTCAACGAATTCCTATTAATCAATAATTTAACTATCTTACTACTTTAAAATGAGTGATTGATTAAATTATTTATCATTGAAATAATTATGTGATTTAAATTAGCACACGATCGAAGTGACAAGTGTGACCACTCTAAAATGATTAACGATTAAAATGACTATTTTAAACGAGAAAGGACTGCAAACTTATCTTAACATCACTTTGATCCACTGTGACATAAATTACATCGCATAGTAATTATTCAAGAATTTTTTTATAGAACGAGACGGAAATAATTAGTATTAATGATGAAGGACAAATGAACTGATAAATAGTACACAAATATTTCTCATATGATCGCATTATGAAATATTATTCTATTTTACAATGAAATTTTTGCAATTTTAGCTGTTGTGAATTTTCTACGTATTATTAAATTATTATCTGTGTTATTTATCGGACGGTAAATCATAAAAAAGTAATCGGATATATTTATCGTAATAACGTAGGAAAATTATATTGCATACCTTTATATTATATTGCATATCATATTGCATATTATATTGCACGCGAATTTCGACCTATTTCCCATTCTGAGATTAATGGAAAGTTATTATTGAAGCCATCTGACAAACTCTAATTTCGTCTTAATAATAACTAATAATATTGAAATTACTAGTCTTGATTTATTGGACCATTAAAGTTCATGCACTGCCTCGTAACAGTTCTTATAATAACCTATTTCATTTAAACACTTATCTGATACTGAATGAAAAATTCTACTCCCTTAATGGCTAATTTAAAATCGAAAAAAAAAATGTACTGACCAAAGCATCTAATTAATTACTACGTTAATAACAGGCATCCTTGCTGCCTGGAATTGCAGGTATTCTCAAGTGTTTATAAGAAGTGTGTGTACTCATAGACTGTTATAAAATAATGACACAAGATTTACAAATTCCATATTCTAAAATTATTAAAGTGTTAAATTAGACATTTTATATGTTTTTGGATTTTTGTATGATATTTTTGAATTTTCGATTTTGCAAGTTTTCTTTGAAAACTGCTAAGTTTTTAAAAATTAGCAAACTTAAATATCAAGATTAGCAAATTTCTGAATTATCGAAGAATCGAATTTCTAAGTTTTTAGATATTCGAGTATCAAAGTTAGTGAATCTATAAATTTCTCAATCAGCAAATTCGAATTTTTTTTATAGATTTATGAGCAATTTTCAATATTGCAAATTACTGAATCTTTCAATTCATAAATTCTCAAATGTTCAAGTCGTTAAATTACTGAATTAAAAATTGCCAAATCTCCAACTATTCAAGTTTCCAAATTTCCAGGTCCCTAAACTTCCTTAAATCTTCTTCAAATTTTCTAGTGTATAAATATCTAAATATTTATTGTAGCAAATTTTCAATTTTCCTAGTCTCCAAATATTCAAAGGAGCAAATATCGAAACAGTGGAATTTTGAAATCTCTAAGTTTGCAAATTTCCAGAATCAACAGACAATCAATATTCCAAGTTACCAAATCCATAAATTCCTAAATTCCCAAATTCCAAAATTCAAAAATTTCCAAATTCCCAAATTCCCAAATTCCCTAATTCCCTAATTCCCAAATTCCTAAGTTTTCAAATTCCCAAATTCCCTAATTTCAAAATTCCCTAATTCCCAAATTCTCAAAGTCTGAAATTTCTAAATTCTTGAATCTCCAAATGCCCATTTGCAAATCCCCAAATTCTCAAATTCCCAAATATCTAAATTTCCAAATTTTCAATATAGAATTTTCCTTATCTTCCCAAGTTTCCAAAGTAGCAAAAATTTCCATATTTTCAATATTCCAAATTACCAAATCTTCAATTCTTAAATTTCCAAATTTTCAATACTAAATTTTCAAATTTTCACAAGTTTCCAAATTACCAATTCAAAATCTCCCTTCACACATTCCCAAGCTTCCAACTTTCCACATTCTACAAATATTACAGTAGTATAACATCAATGATGAATCTTATAATAATATTACCACACGCTCATTGATCTAACATGAAATGGTTGGATGAAAACGTTCTGTTCCTGTATGGCGAATGGACTTCGTTGATTCTTCCGCGGAGCATATAATTATAGTTTCCAATAGATTGGAAATAGAGAATAGGAAGCTATATGCAGCAGGGAGAATTTTCTCGTTCTCCTTGGCAGGCTTCCTTCTCCTCTTGCAATGACTCAAGTCCACTGACCGAGACTCGGATGCCATGTTATAAAGCCGACGAAAAAAAAAGTCGCGATCGTAAACCCAGCTCGCTTCCACGCTTCGCGATAGTAGTTCCGTGCTGGCGATCGGACAAGTCGTTTTTCGTATTTAATCGCTTCGCGTTTTCCCCGTACGTTTTCATACAACAGAGACGAACCTTGAAACAATGCAAACACAGTCCCTGGCCATCGAATTAGGACTACTATAAATTTTCATCATTCTCACGTTTTCCACAAAATTAAAAGACCTGTTCAAATTGTAATAATATAATGTATTAGCTACTAACATGGTATACTACTGTACATAACATTATTAACACATGTTAATATCTTGTATTTCCACCCTTTGCTTTGGTCACAGCTTCCGGCATGCTCTGTATACATCATACGCTTTATATCTTCATTATTTTCCCAAATATCTGTAATTCTTTTCAACTCAAATAATGTGGTTGGAGAGTTGTAAACTAGTCTTTTGAGTAGGCAAACATTTTCTATGGCATTCAAATTTCATCTAACGCGTTATCGATACTCGAGCCTAACGTTAACGCTTGCAAGGCCCTTAATCGCTCATCACCTACACAATTTATTATCATGATAGTAACAAATTGCTATGTGTACATCGTTATCAATGTATTTAGTAATAATTTGAAGGATCCAAGACAATTTTTTGTATGTATATGACATAATGTTGTAGACATAAAAGTGAAATTTTCGTACGTGATCCTACTTCGATCTAGGGCTGTAGTTATGGTTAGGTTAGGTGAGGTTATGGGAGTTATGGCTATACGGTAGTTATAGTTGACTGAACAAATTTTTCTTGGGTGGACTTTTGGAATTTTAATTAGATATTCAAGAGTTTCGGAATTTAGGAAGCTGAATATTTTAGAATTTTGGAATTTGGGGATTTGAGAATTTTGAATTTGGTGATTTGGGAATTTGAGAGGTTAGTAGCTTGTAAATTTGGTGACTTGACAATTCAATGATTTGGGAAATATGATAATGTTGATGCTTGGAGATTTGGTATCTTGGAAAATTCAGGGGAGATTCGAACATTGCTAGTTTTGAAATTTGGGAACTTCAAATTTGAGAGTTCAAGGATTTGGTAATTTTTTATTTTTGTATTTAGTAAATTTGTAAATTCAAAAATTTCGAATTTGCTAATGTAGAAGTTTGGGGGTTTAGATAATACGATATTGAAAATTTGGAAATTTGCCGCTTTGGGTCTTTCGAGATTTGGACATTTGGAAATTTAGAATTTTGGGAATGTGCTAATTTGGAATTTTGGGGGTTTCATAGTTTAGTATTGATAATTTAAAAATTTGATACTTTGGGTTTTAGAGATTTGGACGTTTGAAAATTTGGGATTGTGAGAATTTGACAATTTGGAAATTTTGTAATTGAAAAATTTGAGAATTTATTAGTTTGGTAATTTGGAAACTTAAAAATTAAACTTAAAAAGATTTAGAAATTTGGAAATTCAAAAATGTCAAATTTAGTAAAGTGAAAATTTAGGGATTTGATAACCCAATATTAGAAATTTAGAAATTTTCAGTTTTTGATACTTAAAGATTTAGACATTTAGAAACTTATAAAATTGAAGATTTGAGGATTTTGAAATTTGAAAATTTTGAAATTTGTATATTTGAGAATTTTTGATTTTGTATATTGAAGAATTTAGTGATTTAATAATTTAGAAACTTAGGAATTTAAAGATTTGTGAATTTGTAAATACAAAAATGTCGAATTTAGTAATCTGAAAATTTTGCAGTTCAAAAGTTCAGCAATTAGAAAATTTGAAAATGTTTTACTGTAAACCTTCATATTACATTATTAATACTATGTCATTCATAATTACATTCATATTTTATTATTAACAAAATAAAATTATATTAAATATTATATTGTTAATGTTATATAATAGTATTCGTAGTTTACTACTAATATTCAACAATAATTTACAACGATCAATTTATAAAGTAATTAATTTATGATGATTAATTTATAACGATTACATTGTTTCTCGCAAGAAGAGTCATGAGATAATTCGCCTCTTTTGATAATCATTAATTATCCACTGTATCAAGGTTTGTAGATGCTATCATACGTCTGATCTTTCTGGCAATATGAAACATTGTTTCATATGAAAGTTATACGATTGGATGAATGAATCTTGATAGAACATCTGATCTTTTTTCTCTAATTACTATTTATGAGAACAATCATTTTAATGAATTTTTTTTAAATGAAATTACGTGTGTACTTTCCTTGGAGGTCTATTATGTTCTCCATATTCGATACGTTATTCAAAAATGTAAATTTCGTATCTGTTTTTTTTTCTGCTTGTGGTATTAAGTTTTCATCGTTGCAACTTTTTAGAGCTATTTAATTAATGTGAAGTGTAATTTGTAATTCGAAAAACAGTAAAAATAGTAATTGTAATTCGAATAAAATTAGAAAATTGAAATTAAATTAACTTGTTAGAATTAAGTAGAACACTCAGTTGATGTGATATACTATATTTATCTATAATTAATAAAAATTTCTTACAAAAATTCTCTTTAAAAATTTCTCTTGAAAGATGAAATATTAAATTGTTGTTCTTAATAAAGATGCTCAAAAAAATTAAAATATCGAAACAGTGAAAAACACCTTAATTTTAAATAATTAAAGTAAATAAAAGAAAAATTTACATACTTTTCTATATGCAAATATGTATATTTTAAATTTATCTTAATATGTATTTTAATATGAATTTCACTATAATAATTTAATATGCAAGTATAATATAAAATAATATTATATATGTGTAATATGAAATAAATATAAAATCAATCTCCTAAATACAATATTCATTATTTAATCGTCTAACATTCTTATAATATCAGTCAGTGGATAAAAATATGCAATAGTACATTACAAATACAACAAAAATTATTGTATCACAGTAAAACTATGTTATGTAAATATACATACAATTTACTCATAAAAAGTATGTAACATTGAAAAGTATGTAACAATAAATATCAAATATGTCGTGTATACAATACTTCTAAACTATAGTATTTAAGGGCTAACTAATTCTCGACAGACTCGTTGCAAGCTGACTAATTTACACCGGAAGAAAACCCCCGGAACAGGAAGTAAGTACTGACGGTGGTCGTGTTCGCACCGGAAGTGTCACGTGTTGGACATTGCTTCGTGAAATAGATATGAAGAAGACGACACGCAAATTTTATTTATAATAAAAATAAGAAATTGCCTAATGGACTAATAATATAACGATATTATATTGTACTGATGCTGTAAATTATATTTCGTATTGCATTTATATAATACATATTGTACTCGTATTGTATTCTATTGTACTAATATTGTATTGCATACGATATTATTTCTATTACAAAAATATTAAATTGACTACAAAATTCGTTATATTCCCATTTACATTCTATTTCAATTATTTACTGAAATGTAACAAATCAACATTTTTAACGAAGCTCAAATCATTTTTTATTCCTTCTACAACAAAATTCGAACAGTTCTAAAAGAAATTGCACAAGAATTAGTAGTCAACTTAATAACTTTTGACAAATAACTTCATTTCCTGTTAAAAAAAAATAAACAATTTATAAACGAAAAAATATGCAAATGCAGTTTATAAGAAAATTTGATTTGGTATATTTTTAATCCACATAAAACGAAACCTTGAAGAATATAGAATCAAATTTAATTAAAATTAAGAAATACAAAGAACTAGATTTTCTTAAAAATGGAGATGCCCCACTTTCGTTATGAAAAGTTCAAATAATTTTTTTATTTCATTTAAATCATTTGGACAAACATCATGCTTGTATATACTGGAAATGAATATTTAGGTCTCAAAATTATTTGAAAAGTAAGTTCCTTTCTTTTAAATACTTTTACTTTTACTACTAGAAAAGGAAAAAAGTGTTCACAGTTCAAACTGTTCATTTTAATGAAAGTTAAACACTATACTTCTGTATTTAGTTAAGTCATATAATTATTTAAGAAAAAAGTACCTTTCATTTGAGGTAAGTTTACTTTTGCTATTAGGAAAAGAAAAAGTGTTCGAAACAGGAAAAGTGTTTGCAGTGAAAACTGTTCGTTTCGATGCAAGTTCAAACGCTTCTTCTCACGATTTTTTCTCAGCATTTTCTTCGCTCTCTACCGCTGAGAATGTGAGGATAATTAATACGTAAGATGATATACGCATTTCAAGACGATGTATTAATTATTGAGACACTGAACTTCTAACGAATCGACAAGAATGCGTTGGAATGTGTACATTAATTCTGTATACATTGAACTGAATAAAGTTTATAATCAATTTCTATAATATTCAATGATGACATGTATTATTATTTGTCATTTTCGTTATGATTTAATGAATAACATTGAAATAATAATATCCACATTCATTTTAAACAGATAATTATTGCAAACGAGGAGTAAACTGAATTGATAGTTAAATGATCGAATAAATAATAACAATAACAAAACAATATTTAATATTGAGTAAAACAATAGCGTCCATATTTATTTCAAACAAACTGATAATTAACGTGAACAACAAATAAAATGAATATATAAAAACAATTACAACCGAAGATAGAAATCTTGTATATAAATCTGAGTTCAATTTTATGTATGTCGTATCACACAAAAAATACTGAATATTTCATGAAATTTTACACAGAGATCTGATACTATATGGTTTTAGTACAGGTTTTGTGGTGATCAAAATTGAAGAAGTACCACAAAAATTACTTTAACCACAATTTCAGCACGGGTTGCACATTCTCTGTTATGACAAACGCACAAAGAATATAGTTTATCAAAGAGCTCTGCGATAGTTACAAGTTATTCAACGACCCAGACTTCAAGAATTAATTGCCTATGAAATTTCACCGCTTCCAACATCCTAATTTAGACAACAGTTTTTTAATATTCCAATCACTACAAAAAGTAAATCTGATTATTGATATTATCTCCTGTTCAAAAATGAAACACACGAATTTCACGAATATCTTATTCTCTTATCGAATCTTGAGATATTTATTATTAACCCTGCAAAGCGGCAGGCTAGTAATTATATAAAATCTGCATCGAAAGTTTCGTATTTCTACGATATAACTGAACAAATTTGAAGTGCTGAATCACCGATATTTTTTGTGCTGATAGCATCTCCAAATGTGGCTAAGATCTGGCAAGAGTGGACCATTGTGGGCGTACAAAACTGAATTTTAATTCGCTGATGAAATATTGCCTCTCAAACGGAATTACTACATGTATATTTCAGACAGTAACTCTCTGATTAATTGCTCAATTTTGAATCAGTGTTTTTGAACCGGTGTGTTGCAAAATTGTATTGCAAAAATTTAAATAGAATTTGCTCCTTGTCGATGTATACAATATTCAATGCCTTTATGTAATAAATATTTTTCATTTAGTGATACTTATTAAATATGAGTATTATTATTTTTTAAGTATAAACTTTATAACAAAGGATCTTCATACATTAGAAAAATTTTATTCGCAGAAACAATTGAATATTAATAAAATAAGAATGGAAGGGCTAAAAAATTTTAAATCATGCACTCAAATTTTGTAACAAAAATTCTTCATAAATTAGAAAACTGACATCCAAAGATATAATTAAAAGCCGTTCCAATAAAAGTAGAAAGTGTTCCAAAATTATGGACTAAAATTTTGTAGTAAAAATTTTGCTCCATAATAAAATTAATGTCCGGAGAAATAACCGAAAATTAACGAAATAAAAATGAAAATGGGTCAAAAATTGAATTTAAGCTGTTGTAATCTCGGTGATCTACAAGCCGAGAATCAAAGTATGTCGCAAACCTGTAACAACGTATAAAAATTCATGAACCGAGCACAAACATACACGAATAAATCCACGAAGTTTCATAAAGATATGTAAAGTTTTCATCCAACTAAGGATTCCCGAAATATTGTATATCATCAAAACGGATCTGCAAAGGTGAGTAGATTCTGAAACAGATACTCGTTCGCTCGCTTTTGCGGTCAATGCATGCTCCTTTGAGTTTCACAGCATTTTTATGTGCAACATGAAATCTGTGCATGCGTGAAGAATAGATGAACGGTAACTATAATTCACAATGCGTACCTTACGTTATGAATACGCGACTGTGACAAACGCGACGTCATTGAAAACTACAGACCTTGTTCGATTTCTGTAACGGATATTCTCTGTAACGGGTCGAATTTTAATATTCAAAGTAGATCAATGTATTACTAGGATCATAGGAGTAAATTTTTGTAAAATAAGAGTTAAATGGTAATTTCTTTATTTGAATGGAAATTGCAAGTGGAAATATTTGTAGAATTCAGAAATTTTTACATTTGGCGAGCAGGAAATTTGATAATTTGGAATATGGGAGAAATTAATTTGAGAGTTTGTAGAGTTTTAAAGTTGAGATATGGAAATTTTGGAATTTGGAAACTTAGAAATTTGAGAATTTAGGAATTTAGGAATTTAGGAATTAAGGAATTTAGGAAATTTGGAATTTAGGGATTTGGAAATTTGGGGATTTGGTAATTTGCAAATTTGAGAATTTGGGAATTTGAGAATTTGAGAATTTGAGAATTTGGGAATTTGAGAATTTGGGAGTTTGGGAATTTGGGAATTTGGGAATTTGGGAATTTGGGAATTTGGGAATTTGGGAAATTGGGAATTTGAGAATTTGGGAATTTAAGGATTTGGAAATTTGGGGATTTAGAAATTTGGGAATTTGGGAATTTGGGAATTTGGGAATTTGGAAATTTGAGAATTTGGGAATTTAAGGATTTGGAAATTTGGGGATTTAGAAATTTGGGAATTTGGGGATTTGGAAGTCTGGGAATTTAGGGATTTGGAAATTTGAGGATTTCGGGATTTGGAAATTTGGAAATATGTGAATTTGGGAATTTAGGAATTTAGGAATTTGGGGATTTGTAAATTTAGAAATTTGGGAATTTAGGGACTTGGGGATTTGTGAATTTACCAATTTGGAAATTTGCGTCATCAACGTAAATCGCGAAATCAACAAAAATCATGTCTGATATCATTTCCGATAGTTTCAGTCAATTTTATCGTTTGACACGGTTGTAAAATGTCTTGTCCTATACGTTTACAGCTGGTACTCTAAATTTTGAATGTGCATTCGAATTCGCGTGAGGCACCTGGTCTGTAGCCTCACAAGTGTAACTTAAGATAAGAAACTTATAAAACGGTCATTTGGTCGGTTCGGTAGTTAGGGTTAAACGAATTCAGGAAGCCACCTGTCGATTTAATATTCGAACAACGCGGTTTCGGTGTGTACGTCTCGGAAAAAAATTGTTGGAGAATAATTAGAAAAGTCGACGACTGACACGACCGTAGTCCATGATCTTGAGCGGCATTCTTCGGTCGTGGGAGTTGTTCGCATAATTAACGCCAAGAAAGAATGCAACGGTGAAAGAGAAGGCTTGGAAAAAGAGACGAGAACAGAGGGAAAAAGGAGACAGAAGGACTACGAGGAAAAAGAGAAGGAAGTAGTGAAGAAAGGGAAGAAAAAAAAAGTAAGAAATAACGAAACGAAGACGGAAGACCAGCGACATAATTAATGATTTCTCCGTAATAATTAACGTTTTCACTGATCTTGACTAGCTCGTAGATACGCACGAGGGTAACATACTCCTGTTTTACTCTCGCTTCGAATAGCGGTAAATCCGCAACAAATTTTGCTTATAGTGTAGTTCATAAATAGAGTTTTATTTGTAGCATTGCACATAAGAAATATTCAGCTTATAGTGTAGTACTTAAGAAAATTTTTACTTATAGTACATGACAGAATTTTTACTTATTTTGTATTATAGCATGTAAATGCAATTATATTTATAGTGTGGTACATAAGTAGATTTTTACTTATAGTATAGTATGTAAGAAAATTTCAGCTTATAGTACAGTACGTAAGAAAATTTCAGCTTATAGAATAGTACGTAAGAAAATTTCAGCTTATAGAATAGTACGTAAGAAAATTTCAGCTTATAGTGTAGTACCTAAGCAAATTTTTATTTATAATACATAAGACAATTTTTACTTATGTTGTATTATAGCATATGAATGCAATTATATTTATAGTGTGGTACACAAGTAGATTTTTACTTATAGTACAGTATGTAAGAAAATTTCAGCTTATAGTATAGTACGTAAGAAAATTTCAGCTTATAGTACAGTATGTAAGAAAATTTCAGCTAATAGTATAGTACCCAAGCAAATTTCTATTTATAGTAAATAAGACAATTTTTATTTATGTTGTACTATCGCATATAATTTCAATTTTATTTATAGTATAGTATATTATATTTTTGCTTATTATATAGACTTTTAATTGTAGAATGCACAAGTAGATTTTTACTTGTAGTTTAGTACATGAGTATATTTTTATTTATAGTTTGATACGTAAATAAATTTTTATTTACAGCTTAATACTTAAATATATTTTTCTCTATACTATAGTACAGAAATAATTTTTTCCTTGCAAGAAGTAAATCTTTTTTATATTATGCAATACAATATTACAATTTATCTCTTTTTCTATCAGTTTCTATTTCGAATTCTTACGGGAGGCACTCAAGTATTAATGTATTTATTTATATTCATAAAAATATTGATGTTATTACTGATATCACTAAAAGAAATGTTTTTGATTCTTATCAAAAATAATTTCATAATAGAATACAAATGAAACATTTTACCTTTCTTATTACAAAAATTAATATGTTTTTGAGAAATGAATTTCAAAACTACAATATTAATTTCATTCCAAGCTTTCATAATAAACATTATGAAATAAAAATTTCAAATAAAAATCAAATAAAAATTTCACACATTTCTTTCCCCAAATTGCTAAAACAAATTAATCCTTCATGAAAAGTGAAAATTTCTGTATAAACAATTGTATTTATATCAACTACATCAATTAATTGTATTTATATCAACTAATAAATGACAGAATGCATTTGCGACCTTCTCAAGCATCAGTAATCTAACAGATACTTATAAGAAGTGAGTTTTATGATATTATGAGTGCTGCAAAAACGAGGAACGAATAGAACGGTTCGTGTAGCGTTCATTGAATAAACTATGAATGAAATTCACTGTACTTTCGAGTATGAACCTGTGTACCTTATTATCAAGAAGATCTTGGCCTCGTGCAAGATTAATTATAATGAAAATGTGTCGCGTAGCACTTTCTCTTGTTGAAGAAAGAAACGAGGGAATATATACGAACCAGACCAACGCACTCAACTAGTTATTAACAACGATAACATTGTGTCGAATCACTTTGAAAGTCGAAGGTGAAACGGAGAACAATTAAATTCGAGTTTCAAAAAATACGTAAATACAAGATGTTTTCAAAATGGTAAATAGGGTGAATTTATATGATTTATTTTTATTTTTTTATCACTTCATTTTCGAAAAAATTGAGTTGGAATAATTTTGAAATTTGTTCATGGCCCATAAAATGATGTATGCAACTTTTCATTACTTTGGAAATTAATGAATGTTATTAAAAGAATGAAACTTATTAATACTACTAAAATTTATTGTTAGTCATTCTAACATTATTGTTTAATTTTAAATGTTATGTTACATGTAATATTAATGTTTAATGTGATGAATTTTGTCAATAATAAGAATATAAGTAACAAACCTCATAAGGTATTATAAAGTAATAAATCTATTTTAGCGATATTAATAATTATGTCTGTTGATTTATATTTATACTGTGTATATTTATTCACAACTAAAAAATTTGTTGATTTTATCATTTTTTACATTGCGAACAAACTTTTTTACAAATACTTGAAACATGCTTAAATTTAATTTTCTTTAAAATAAAGTCAGAAATAAATTTTATTTTACAATTTTTACTTATTTTTCCATGTTGTTTCAGCCATTTTGTATCATTTCAAAAATACCCCGTATAAACAATGCAAACAAAACAGATGTACAGAAAAATTTTAATAAAATGAATTTCAGACCGTAAATGAACGATGGTTAGATAAATTATGAATCAGATAAATATTAAACAAGAACACAGAAGCGGAAAAGACAAAGTTGGTGAAAACAATAAAGAGGAGAAAATAATAGACCGGTAGTTTTAGTGTGAAATACAGTTTTAGTGTGGATAATTGTTAAACCTTTCATCGTAAAAGTTTTCCTGCAACGGATCGTTACGTAAAGCATTGTATCGATCAAGCAAAAACTCTTGATGCGTGTAAAAGACTTTTCTGCAACAACTGATCCACATTGCAAAGCAAAGGTAGGTGCAACTTCTAACGGAATGCCGTGGATACCACCCACGACCGAGATCGCTAACATTTCACATATAGCCGTTATCCAAGGGTAATTTTCCCAACGTGGGAATCTGCGACCTTTCTATATTCACGATTGATCTTAACTGAATGGTGAGAAAAGATACTTAATCATTTTTGCTACAAATCAAGGTTTATTGTAGAAATTTGGGGAGATCTAATCAAACTAAACGATTGAAGATCTAATTTTACTGCAGATTGTGCGATAATTTTATGAGTCTATAAAAATTAAAATGCTATACTATACGTAAATAAAAATTAATTATTGAAGGAATCAGTAGAATTGACAATTTTATTAAATTAAACTTTGAATGCAAAATTAACAATTTTGAGTTTTAATACGTTAATTGACCTGATGGGATGTGAAACTTTTAATATAGAATTTTTAGCTTTCAATAATACCCTGTTCAAATTTAAGATAGTTTTATTATGTAGTTTATTAATTTTATCATGATTAACCCTTTGTACTCGAAAGTATTTTTGCCATTAACAGACAGCAACTCAAAACTTTTTAGTTGAAAAGTTTAGCTAATTCTTTTGCAGTTATTCTCTCATATTATTTGCACTTGGCTGCTTCATTATGTTTATGCATTGTATGTGTAATACTACAGATCTAGTCAAATAAAACTTATTTATTATTGCAAAATATTCTTATTATACTTATTATTTATGAGTGAGTCATATTTCGAATGGAAAGGGTTAATTCTATTATCTAAATTAAAATACATGTTCATATTACATGTATGTGAACATAGAATATACAAGGCACAAACATAAAAAAATATTTTCTTAAAACTTAAATACAAATTAAAAACATATTGACTGAACAATGAAATATAGACTTGAGATAGACCTAAAAATTTACCATCTCACTATTTTATATTTAAGATGATCAAAATAATTAATGATGCATAATAAGCTGGTTAATCTTTAATTTTCTTCATATTAAATTCACGTTTTGTTTCTAACTTATCATTTTACCAAGTTACTTGTTTTTACTTATTTTACTTATAACATTATTTTTCGTGAACGCGTATGTTTATTTTTTTAATATGATCTTAAATAAATTTTTGAAAAAGGTGTAAAAGACTTAACAATTTAATATAATCGAGCTATTAGTTGTGCTAACAAGAAAAGAATACATGATACTTAACGTGGGAATGTATGTAGTTAGAGTTTATTGCTTCTGGAAGAGAGGACGTAGAACCTTAAAAGTGAAAATAGAAATTTAATTGATACGAATAAATTTGAGTTCTGACATTATACGTACAGAGAAACGTGTAAATTACTGAATGTATTGTATCATTTAGCGATTGAAATTCTTTTTGTACTAATTAGTTGATTCACTGTTTATTCGATAATTCTTCGCTGCCTTCTTATAGAATAAACGAAGTTTATATTAATATATTTATATTGCAGAAGTTTATGTTATTCGTGTTGCAATAGAAATTTATATTATTGGATTTATATTGCGAAATATGTGTATATTATTACATTTATGTTTACAATAATTATGTTATTATATTTATATTGTGCATTATATTATTCGCTATATTATAGTATGTTATTGTTATTATTATATATTGTATTAGCAAAAACCGGCCAATATTTATTGACTTCCGTATTGTATAAAAATGGATTACCTGTATATAACCTGGAATCTATAATTTGTTGTAGAAAGATGTTAGAAAATGAAATACAGCTAATATTCAAACTAGATCAATGTATTACTAGGATCACAGGAGCAAAAGTTGAGATATGGAGATTTTGAAATTTTGGAATTTGGAAACTTAGAAGTTTGACAATTTGGAGATCTAGAAATATAGGAATTTAATCATTTGGGGATTTGACAGTTGGGGAATTGGAAATTTGGGAATTTAGGAATTCAGGAATTCAGGAATTCAGGAATTTGAGAAGTTGGGAATTTAGGAATTTGAGAAGTTAGGAATTTGGGAATTTGAGAATTTGAGAATTTGGGGATTTGGAGATTTGAGAATTTGGGGATTTGGAGATTTGGAAACTTGGAAATTTGGGAATTTGAGAATTTGAAAATTTAGGAACTTGGGAATTTGAGAATTTGGAAATTTGGTGATTTGGAGATTTGGAAACTTGGAAATTTGAGAATCTGAGGATTTGAAAATTTGGGAATTTAGGAATTTGGGAATTTGGGATTTTGGGAATTTGGGAATTTGGGAATTTGAAGATTTGGGAATTTGGGAATTTGGGAATTTGGGGATTTGGAGATTTGGAAACTTGGAAACTTGGAAATGTGGCAATTTGAGTATTTGAGAATTTGGGAATTTAGGAATTTAGGTATTTGGAAATTTGCGAATTTAGGAATTTAGTAATTTAGTAATTTAGGAAGTTAAGAATTTAGGAATTTAGGAATTTAGGAATTTAGGAATTATTACATTTGTTTACAATATTTATAGTATTATTATATTTGTATTATACATTATATTATTCGCTACATTATAGTATATTATTGTTATCATTATATATTATACCAGCAAAACCCAATATTTATTGACTTCCGTATACATAAAAATGGATTATCTGTATATATTCTAGAATCTATAATTCGTTGCAGAAAGATGTTGAAAAATGAAAGATAGCTGTTTATTTGTACATTTACAAATACTGTTTATTTGTACATTTATATTGCAAAAAGGAAAAGTAACTGTTTCAATAATGAATGTAACAGAATCGTAATTGTAAAGAAAAATTCTACTCAAAGTAGAACTTTTAATTCGTAACTTCTTTCCGGAAGTAAAGATACACGGTAGAAAGCTTTATATAAGGAAAAATCATGCCTTTGATGTCACATTTTGTCTCTATGCACTTTCATCGTTGCGAGCACTTATTATTTCGTAACAATCGCTATTTCAAACGGAGTCAATCGGAATTTCACTGACCACCATTTCAGTTCTACAAGAAACATCCATAATTTATGTAAGATTTTTACATAAATCTACGGCGCCAAAGAAACTTTAAAATAGAATTAAAAAGATAAAGAAAAGTTCAATGAAATCTTATAAAAACTAAAAAAAAAATTAAATCTGAAAATCCTATATAATTTAATGCTAATACTATCAAATAAATAACAAGATATAGTTAATCAATATAAAACATGCATTCCACGTATTAATTATTATATACGCAAAATATATGAATAAATAATAATTATTATAGGAAAAACTAAATTAGATAATAATTCACTCATAGACTCTCAACAACAAACACATTTAATAATAAAGCAATATTTAACTATTTAATAATATTTTAACATATTTAACCAAATAGGTTTTCATAATATATTTCAGTACTATTTTATGATGTTTAACTATTTATAAATTAATCATTTAACATTTAGAAAGTTTTAATTGTTATGAAAAATAACAATGTTTTACATAAATGACACTGTTTCAACCGATGCAAAAATGTTAATATGACTGCTTTATTAATTTATAATACACTTAACAATATTTTATACTATACTTTAAATGTATATTTAATTTTTAAAAAATTTAAATTGCTATAAGAGAAAACACAACATTGCTTGACATAAGCGACGCACTATCAACTAAAACAAAAATATTAATACGATTCCTTTATTTATAAAAAAATATTTCCTGACATCTTCTGCTAAGTAGCATGACTGTGCTACTCATTTACTGAAATATTGCAGTGTCCCATATTAAGTAGTGCTCCACATCAGGTACAGTTACCCTATTAAAGGTTGAGCGTACGAATCAGTGCAATCAGAATGAAATGATAATAATCCAAGAAACGAACAATGCGAACGAATCGGAATAAAAGATGAAAAGAAAAAGAAATTCTTTGTACAGGAAATATGTATGTATGTAGATGGTTCCGGGTTCATGACTGTGGGACGACTCTGGTCACGCGATTCACGCGGTCGGATAATAATTAACCGTAAGAAAACGAACCTTCTTCTCGAAGGGCTGCAGTCTCGAGGAAGTCGCGATGAGAGTCGTTAACGAACCTATGCTTCTGATTACGGTTTTAGCGCATACTGTATAACCTGTAAATCAAAAAGTACGGCAAAGAAAACGCGTTGATAATTATTCCATTTCCTTGGGTATAACGAGGATGCATATATTGTATCTTTATTTTGATGATAATTGACAGGAAAATTAATATACTTCCGATGATATTGTATAGATCAGGGTGCTGGGGGTTTACTTTTGATAAGGATAACTTAAGGGGACCTCTTACCATTAATATGTAAATTTGAAAATTTGAAAATTCTCAAACTCCTGAATTTATGGATTCTCAAATTCCTAGGCAATCAAATTTACAAATTTTCACACTTTCAACCTTTCAAACTCTCAAACTCCCAAAACTCTAAAGTTCTCAAACTCTCAAACTCTCAAACTCTCAAACACTCAAATTCTCAAGCTCTCAAACTCTCAAACTCACAAACTCTCAAGCTCTCAAACTCTCAAACTCTCAAACTCACAAACTCTCAAGCTCTCAAACTCTCAAACTCGCAAATTCTCAAACTCACAAACTCCCAAATTCTCAAACTCCAAAATTCTCAAGTTCCCAAATTTTCCAATTCTCAAACTCTAAAGTTTTCAAACTCTTAAATTCTCAAACACTCAAATTCTCACGCTCTCAAACTCCTAAATTCTCAAACTCACAAACTCCCAAACTCCCAAATTCTCAAACTCAAAAATTCTCAAGCTCCCAAATTTTCCAATTCTCAAACTCTCAAACTCTCAAACTTACAAACTCCAAAATTCTCAAGCTCCCAAATTTTCCAATTCTCAAACTCCAAAATTCTCAAGCTCCCAAATTTTCCAATTCTCAAACTCACAAACTCTTAAACTCTCAAACACTCAAATTCTCAAACACAAAAATTCTGAAATTCTGAAAACATGAAATCATTAAATTCTCAAATTCCTAAATTCAAAAATTTCCAAAAGCTAATAATCCAGAATTTCTTAATTTCAACAATTTTTTATTTTCAAATTTCTAAATCTCCAAATGTACCAAATTCTCAATTTCCATATTAACAGATTTCTGGATGCACAAATTCTCAAATTTTCAACCTACTAACTTTTGAAATTTGTAACTTTTCAAACATCCAAACCTCAAAATTCTTTAATTTGTATATGTTCGAATTTCCAAGTCCCTAAACTAATAAATCTCCAAAGTCAAACTTGTAAATCTGCAGATTTACAAAGCCCCAAAAAGTCTCAAATTTTTTAATTTCTGCATCGTAAAATTCAAGGAGCTCGAAATTGTAAATCGTCAAATTATTATAAAAATAAGTATTTTAATAAATTGTAATAAATTACTATTTTTATTTACACCTTCATACTGATCTTTATCATACTCTTCCTTTTTATATTAAAAACTTATTAAAAATTAAAATTATTTATTCGTCCTTGATAATCATTGCATCCATAAATTGCATAATTATGTAGAGTAAGTATTTATAAAACAGGAAACAGTAATATTTACCATTTTTAATTTATGATTCTATCGAATGCAATCTTTAATACTTCAGGGCAGAAAATATTATCATGTATTATTCAAAAATGCATTTGAAATTCGTTGTATAACGCAACTTTACAGAGGTTTGAAATTATTCGTTTTCAAGTAAAAGGTAATCGCATTTTCTTCAGAGTATGAAAAATGATAAATATTCACGATATAACAATCGAAACTTTTCTTTATTAATTATGCAATCCATCGCGATAATGATACCCTATTCGTACCGGTCTTAACGATTGAATGTATAAAATGCACATAAATAATATTGCATGCACGGTGTTTTGCATCATGTTTTGTATAAAATATTGCATACCGTATTTTATCTGTGTGGAATTCAATTTTGTAAGAGAAAGTGATCGTGAATCTTTTGCACTACATTAATAACGCTAAAATAGAAAATAAAAAATTGGAGATATAACTATTATGATCAATAACTGACAATTATTGTACGCTAGTTAATGAAATTAAACAAAATATCTATACACTGTTCAAATTTCTGCTATAAACCGTATAATACTTATACACAACATGAGCCACCAATATATGCGTATCTGTCAAATATTTTTAATGCGTATAATATTTTTAAACGAACAGGTACTTACGTTACAGAGAAATCGCTTGAACTCGTCTATTTACTGCATCACCATATTTTTATACACTGAATAAACACATATTTTAAAAAAACACACACGAATTTCATAGAATTTGTTAAAACTAATCAGAGAAATAAACACGTACACCCGACAAGAACAAACGTGTTCTCACAACTGAGGAACGTTGAAATCGGCGGGAAATTTTGATTATGCCCTCTACAATTCGTGCTGGAAACTAACGAACAAAATTAAAACACTAACTTCATGCATACTAAATTAAATTCAAATTAAACGTAAAATAGATGTATAAAAGGAAAAATAAAAGCAAAAAGAAAGTTAAGAATTTAATTATTTTTAATTTAAAATTGCAAAATTAAATTTCAACAAAATCCATAAAAAATTAAGTTTCATGTTTGAAATTTAATTTTTTATGAATTTTGTTAAAACTTAATGAAAAATGAAATTAATAATTTTTATTATTGAATAACGGAAAATTAAATACTATATATTCCACATTATGTAACTAAAAATACAATTAACAAAAAAGTTTAAAGTAATATGGAAATTCAAATTATATCACTAGAAATAAATACGGAAGGAATAAATTATTTAATACATATATTCAGATGGTTCTTTAATGAACGCAAACGAATTACAAGAATGAGTTCTTAAGAGTAATTTGAGCCATACAATTTATCATTCTCGTAATACATTTATGAATAAACATCTACATACCGACAACAAGTACTAATGAATACATGAAATGTTCATAAAAAAAAAAACAAATAAAAGAGACTATCAATACTATCATTTGTAATAGACATCGCCGACAAAGATGTAACTCTCTGCGAATGGCTCAAGGATGTGATTCTTCATGGTTACTACTAACTGTAAGACAGTCCGTAGCTTACATAACTCATCAAACCGTCATGATCGAAGAGCTTGTCAGCAACCATCAATTTCCAATAATTTAATGGAATGTGCGTTTGTGTGACCCCTTGAAGTTGATCAGCAGTGATTCCTTCTTCGTCCTGAATTTTATCCATAACATTCTCAGTTGTATTTGAAGATGCGACTCCCAAGGTGACCATCTTTTCTGTAGATGTACTGATGAAAATTTGCATTCCTCCCCGAAGTCTCAGAACCAGATGAAGTGTGGATTCTTTTTGAATGTTGTAATCAGAGAGTGTCCTCCCATCTTCGAGCTGCTTTCCTGCAAAGATTAATCGTTGCTGATCTGGAGGTATTCCCTCTTTGTCCTGGATCTTAGCTTTGACATTCTCTATTGTGTCAGAAGCTTCGACTTCCAGGGTGATGGTTTTTCCTGTGAGAGTCTTGACGAAGATTTGCATTCCTCCTCGAAGTCTTAGAACCAGATGAAGGGTGGATTCTTTTTGAATGTTATAATCTGACAGTGTCCTCCCATCTTCGAGCTGCTTTCCTGCAAAGATTAATCGTTGCTGGTCTGGAGGAATTCCTTCTTTGTCTTGGATCTTAGCTTTGACATTCTCTATTGTGTCTGAGGCTTCCACTTCTAGGGTGATAGTTTTCCCTGTGAGAGTCTTCACGAAGATTTGCATTCCTCCTCGAAGTCTTAGTACCAGATGAAGTGTGGATTCTTTTTGAATGTTATAATCTGACAGTGTCCTCCCATCTTCGAGCTGCTTTCCTGCAAAGATTAATCGTTGTTGGTCTGGAGGGATTCCCTCTTTGTCCTGGATCTTCGCCTTTACATTTTCAATTGTGTCAGAAGCTTCGACTTCCAGGGTGATGGTTTTTCCTGTGAGAGTCTTGACGAAGATTTGCATTCCTCCTCGAAGTCTCAAAACCAGATGAAGTGTGGATTCTTTTTGAATGTTGTAATCAGAGAGTGTCCTTCCATCTTCAAGTTGTTTCCCAGCAAAGATTAATCGTTGCTGATGAGGGGGAATTCCCTCTTTGTCCTGGATCTTTGCCTTTACATTTTCAATTGTGTCAGAAGCTTCGACTTCCAGAGTGATGGTTTTCCCTGTGAGTGTCTTGACAAAGATTTGCATTCCTCCTCGAAGTCTCAGCACAAGGTGAAGTGTTGATTCTTTTTGAATATTATAATCTGAGAGTGTTCTTCCATCTTCGAGTTGTTTTCCTGCAAAGATTAATCGTTGTTGGTCTGGAGGGATTCCCTCTTTGTCCTGGATCTTCGCCTTTACATTTTCAATTGTGTCAGAAGCTTCGACTTCCAGGGTGATGGTTTTTCCTGTGAGAGTCTTGACGAAGATTTGCATTCCTCCTCGAAGTCTTAGAACCAGATGAAGTGTGGATTCTTTTTGAATGTTATAATCTGACAGTGTCCTTCCATCTTCGAGCTGCTTCCCTGCAAAGATTAATCGTTGCTGGTCTGGAGGGATTCCCTCTTTGTCTTGGATCTTCGCCTTGACATTTTCAATTGTGTCAGAAGCTTCGACTTCCAGGGTGATGGTTTTCCCTGTGAGTGTCTTGACAAAGATTTGCATTCCTCCTCGAAGTCTCAGCACAAGGTGAAGTGTTGATTCTTTTTGAATATTATAATCTGAAAGTGTCCTTCCATCTTCCAGCTGCTTTCCAGCAAAGATTAATCGTTGCTGGTCTGGAGGGATTCCCTCTTTGTCTTGGATCTTTGCCTTTACATTTTCAATTGTGTCAGAAGCTTCGACTTCCAGAGTGATGGTTTTCCCTGTGAGTGTCTTGACAAAGATTTGCATTCCTCCTCGAAGTCTCAAAACCAGATGAAGTGTGGATTCTTTTTGAATGTTGTAATCAGAGAGTGTCCTTCCATCTTCGAGCTGCTTCCCTGCAAAGATTAATCGTTGCTGGTCTGGAGGGATTCCCTCTTTGTCCTGGATCTTTGCCTTTACATTTTCAATTGTGTCAGAAGCTTCGACTTCCAGAGTGATGGTTTTCCCTGTGAGTGTCTTGACAAAGATTTGCATTCCTCCTCGAAGTCTCAGCACAAGGTGAAGTGTTGATTCTTTCTGAATATTATAATCTGACAGTGTCCTTCCATCTTCGAGTTGTTTTCCTGCAAAGATTAATCGTTGTTGGTCTGGAGGGATTCCCTCTTTGTCCTGGATCTTCGCCTTTACATTTTCAATTGTGTCAGAAGCTTCGACTTCCAGGGTGATGGTTTTTCCTGTGAGAGTCTTGACGAAGATTTGCATTCCTCCTCGAAGTCTTAGAACCAGATGAAGTGTGGATTCTTTTTGAATGTTATAATCTGACAGTGTCCTTCCATCTTCGAGCTGCTTCCCTGCAAAGATTAATCGTTGCTGGTCTGGAGGGATTCCCTCTTTGTCCTGGATCTTCGCCTTTACATTTTCAATTGTGTCAGAAGCTTCGACTTCCAGGGTGATGGTTTTTCCTGTGAGAGTCTTGACGAAGATTTGCATTCCTCCTCGAAGTCTTAGAACCAGATGAAGTGTGGATTCTTTTTGAATGTTGTAATCTGAAAGTGTCCTTCCGTCTTCCAGCTGCTTTCCAGCAAAGATTAATCGTTGCTGGTCTGGAGGGATTCCCTCTTTGTCTTGGATCTTTGCCTTTACATTTTCAATTGTGTCAGAAGCTTCGACTTCCAGAGTGATGGTTTTCCCTGTGAGTGTCTTGACAAAGATTTGCATTCCTCCTCGAAGTCTTAGAACCAGATGAAGTGTGGATTCTTTTTGAATGTTGTAATCAGAGAGTGTCCTTCCATCTTCGAGCTGCTTCCCTGCAAAGATTAATCGTTGCTGGTCTGGAGGGATTCCCTCTTTGTCCTGGATCTTCGCCTTTACATTTTCAATTGTGTCAGAAGCTTCGACTTCCAGGGTGATGGTTTTTCCTGTGAGAGTCTTGACGAAGATTTGCATTCCTCCTCGAAGTCTTAGAACCAGATGAAGTGTGGATTCTTTTTGAATGTTATAATCTGACAGTGTCCTTCCATCTTCGAGCTGCTTCCCTGCAAAGATTAATCGTTGCTGGTCTGGAGGGATTCCCTCTTTGTCCTGGATCTTCGCCTTTACATTTTCAATTGTGTCAGAAGCTTCGACTTCCAGGGTGATGGTTTTCCCTGTGAGTGTCTTGACAAAGATTTGCATTCCTCCTCGTAATCTCAGAACCAGATGAAGTGTGGATTCTTTTTGAATGTTGTAATCTGAAAGTGTCCTTCCGTCTTCCAACTGCTTTCCAGCAAAGATTAATCGTTGCTGATCAGGAGGAATTCCTTCTTTATCTTGGATCTTAGCTTTGACATTCTCTATCGTATCTGAAGCTTCGACTTCCAGGGTGATGGTTTTCCCTGTGAGTGTCTTGACAAAGATTTGCATTCCTCCTCGTAATCTCAGAACCAGATGAAGTGTGGATTCTTTTTGAATGTTGTAATCTGAAAGTGTCCTTCCGTCTTCCAGCTGCTTTCCAGCAAAGATTAATCGTTGCTGATCAGGAGGAATTCCTTCTTTATCTTGGATCTTAGCTTTGACATTCTCTATCGTATCTGAAGCTTCGACTTCCAGGGTGATGGTCTTCCCTGTAAGTGTCTTGACAAAGATCTGCATATTTGAAGATCTAATAAGCTGGAAATAATGAAAGGATAAAAATGAATATACTATATCTTCAATAAGCAGACAATACTTAGCTTAATCTATTAACAACAATAGACTTATGTCAATATTTTGATTGGTTTTGTGTTCATAAAAGTGAAGCAATAAGATATAATAAGGATAACGGCAATAGTTTTACCTCATTTGATAAGACAAAGAATTCTATTTGAAACTAAATATATATTTTATATTCGCATTTTAGAAGTACGCATACTAAATAATTATGCAACATTCTGATGAATTGAATATTCGTACACAGCAATCAATGTGTTTAACGTTATTATTTAATATTTGTAGTTTATATTTGTCTGTATTATATTAGAAAAAAATGTTGGTTTCATTTTATAATTTGAATCTATTTTATTACTTTTATCTAAATATTTTTATTCAATTGTTGCACTAAACGCATTTTTACAGTAGAATTTGTGGATGAGTCCACAATACAAAGGTACAACAAAATGGGGTCGTCCAGAAATTTCGAGAAATCCTTATACCTACGTAAAATATATTATAACTGTTTTATTTTGTTATGCATTCAACAGTATATAAATTGAATTAAGAATTGTTGTATAAACTGACGTATTTATAATTTTATTCTATATTACGTATTCTTATAATATTATTGATTTACTTATAAAATTCGTTGAGAAAGATGGTGGATAATTAATGAAACAGCAAGAAGTATTCATTGTTTCTGAATGTATATTTCTCACGATTTTATGTTTAAGCACAAAATAAGTAAATAATGTATACTTACATACGTTCGAACAATTTACAAGAAAATATTTGCAACGCAAGTTAGACAATATTTTACAAAAACCAAAAAACAGAGAAGCGTACAAAATACGACACAATAACTACACAAAGTGATGTGAAATGCCGTGAGCTTCGCTTATATATACCATTCAGATAGGATAGCCAAGTGTCATCTCTTAAATTCCCTAGATTAAAAATTTTAACGGTTGTTCATAAATAAACAATTTTAATTATAATTTTATATACAAAAATTGAAACTTAAAGCCTATGAATTTTTAAATTTATATCTGAATCCATACTTGGTTAATACATTGTGCAGAAACATGCAAACAGTTTGAAAAATTTTTTAGTTTTTGGATGTTGGTTATTCGTGCGATTTGAATTCAAAAATTCAATAATAAATGAAATAAGAACAATAAAATATATACTTAAATAATCAATATTTATAACATTATGTGCGATACCAAGAAAGATACAATTGTATATACTTCGTTTCCGTCAATGAATGATTTGCGTTGCGCAATTTGTGAAATTGATTTTATTGAAGTTCGAGACTCATCATCTAAATCGAATTTTCACTGGAAAACAATGAAATGTCGGTAAGTATTATAATTACGTCTTTTTTTATATTATTGATTTTATTTTTACTTTTACTTATGTCACATATTTATTTGATTTTAGACTGCTTATTCATTTAATTTCTGACGTAATTGCTTCACCGGTATCAGGTACAGAAACATTAATATTCGTTATTGCGAATAAAAAATTCTTTGATACAGGAAAATTGGAGAGAATTTTAAGAAATTTTAAATTAGTGGTTCGTTTTATTTATTTCAACAATTCATTAAAATAATAAATTGGTTTTTAAATTATTGTGCTGGTTTCTTTTATCAGTATCGAGGATTACGGCCGGTTAATGACATAGTTTACAAATCTTGTCTTATTTATACAATACAAACTAAGATAGCTCCTTTATGGAACAAAGTTGGTGAATTTTTTGTTCAGGGCAAAGAATTTTATAACTTCATAGGAGGAGCTAAAGCATTGCAATTAGATATTCTTACAGAGGGTATCATAAAAATTATTGTTTATTGTTACTTAAAAATACATTTAACAATAAAAGTTAATATTTTATAACTTTTAGATACGAACGTATGTTTAAAACTTTATGCAGAAAGAATAAAAATTTCATACATTAAACTTGAAGATTATCTTCCATCATCTGTTATTTCACAATTTCTAGCAGATCCTAAGGGATACATTAACTTATCACTTTATAATTTTCCATTTATATATGTTTTACCTAGGTAAAATTAATTTTATTTCACTGTGTATTAAGTTGTATATTAATTTTTATTTAATTTGTTATAAACAAGTAATGTTGAAAATTTTTATTTAGCACCAAGAAAGGTAAATTATTATCGGTATTTAAAGAAATTCCATCAAAATATCCTTTTAAAGATTATGATCAGTTACGGAGACATTGGAAAAACATGGTACAAATATTTATGTAATTTTTCTTTTTTAACAAGTAAACAAGTTTCCAGATTTTTTCTCATAAATATTGTTTCAGTATGGCTATTCTTTACCAAAAAATAAGGATGGAATTTTATATTACGAAATTAAATTTTTAATGCCGAAATCGAATATTTTTATTTATCCTAGTTTATGTATAATAAGTGGTCCTGTAGATATTATTCCAAACAGAGATAAAGAACCTACAATTACTCAGTTTTTATCTGATATGCTTATAAAATTACCTGTAGTTTGTAATACACAATTAAAAGTATCTAAAAATACTCCATTTAATACTGTAAGTTAATAATAATATGACTTACTATATGTCCTAAAATACACATGTTTCTCTAATATTTCATTCTCTATAGACATTGGGAAATACAAGTTCTTTAGTTGATACATTATTAAAAAATACAGAATTAAATGCACATTCACCAAAAAATAATATTACTTCAAGTGCACAATTAGAATTTTCTGCAAAATATGTAAATGAATTAACAAAAAATTCCAATAGGGTTTCTACATCATTAAAAACACATTTAGCTATGATTCATCAACTTCATAATATACCTGTTGGTGAAGATGCAAACACTTTAAACATTGAAAATACTGATGAACATCAAAATGGTATTAACACAAGTTTATATTTACAAACAAGTTATAAAGATTTAATAATTAGTTAAATTGTGTAGAAATTCAATTGTCAAGTACTAATCAAATTTCAGTGTTGCCTGCTAAAAAGAAACTCTGTATTAAAAGTATTGTATCAAAAGAACTAAATGATAATTTTACTTTATCAAAGGAGATAGCAATTTCCAAATATTTTCCAATTCAAAAACCAGATTACTCTAACACAGCAGAGGTATGTTTATGTTTCATTGTCTATTTATATAATATATAAATCTTGTATACAAGATGAAATCTCTTTCATCTTATATATTTCTTATCATTTTATTTTATTTTTATATTGGTCAATACAGCAAGAAAAACAGAAACAGTTATCATTAAAAGAAAAATTATTAAAAGCTAAATCTAATGAATCAGATGAAATTCAAAAATCCACACTAGAAATTGTAAGCAACTGCATTTTTTTAATTTGACATCTCTAAGTATAAATGATATTTGACTTATTATATATTTCATTCAACAGGATGAGAATGTTAATATAGAAGCAATGGCAAGAAATAATCAGTTACATCAATTACACAATAATGTGTTAAGTAATTGGCTACAACAACATTCAATTCCTCATAAACCAAAAGAAACGAAAACTGAACTTATCAATAAAATATTGTCTCATATAAAAAACACACAAGTTTTACATAAATTTCGTATGTAACTATAAAGATACTTTCAGAACTAAAGTAGAAAAATATAACATTATATATATTAACATGTATATATACTTATCACAAAATATTTAAAATTAACTTATGTATCAAATATTAAAAAATAAAGTTTATTATTCTTTCATTTACATTGTTCATATTGATTAATATTATTTTATTTTAAATATTATACTATATACAGAAGAGATAAAATGCATAATAAATATATTAAAAACACATCATTACCAATAACAATTCACACATTCCTCCATCAGCGATTTCTTACACTCTGTTATAACATTTAAAATAATTTTTCTGTCTGATTTATTTTCTATACCAATTTCAATTAAATCATCATTAGTAAGAGTTAAAAATAAATTAATATCTATCTAAAATAAAACATATAAAAGTTGAAATAAGCAATTTTGTATTTCTCACAATTGAAAATGACAATATAATATACTTACTTCTTGTTCAATAAATAAGGGAAAGTGTTGGCTTAATCCATACTGTTCCAATAAAACAAACATTTTTGTTTCTTCTGAATTTAAAATCATTCCTCTTGGAGGTGTTTTATAATGTGGAGGAGTTGGTGTACTTTCTCCAAATACATTTTCATCATTTATATCTGGTGGTACATTTGGTGAACGAAGTGGGCTAAATTCAGGTACGTATCCAAGAGTAGTATCAAGATCTTCTGGCTCACTTTGAATATTTAAATTTGGTGGGCAAATGGACTGTAATCTTTATAAATAATTAGCATAGTTATTTGATTAAAATATACTTTATCAACATATATAAATATTAATATATATACATCAGTGTACCTTCGCAAACATGGTTCAGATAAGTCATTATTTTTTGAACATGTTGTCATGGTACCTTTATTTTTTGATGAATGTTCTTTTTCTATATTAGTCATTACATTAAAATCAATTTTTTCGTCATGTTTATTTTCCATAAAATATATATTTGGAGATTGTGGTAACATCTCACTAAGAGCACAAGTTAAAGTTGGTGAAATTATGCTATGTGGAGCACATTCTGAGTGCTCTAATATTAATTTTAAAGGTTTCAAGTGTTTGTTTGAATTCACTCTTATATTATTATTACATTCTTTCATTGTATCTTCATTAGTACCATGTTTTACTGATTGAGGTGAAAAAATTGGATTAATATGGATATTTGGAGATAATAGATTATTGTTCTTGCAGTAATTCTTAACAGTACATTTAGTTCCAATATTTTGTTCTACAGGAATGTTATCTGAAACATCATTCCAATAATTTTCTATCTCAAGCTGTCTTTTGGCTAAATTTCTTATTTCAGGTACTGTTGACTGTTTCATCATAATTTGAGTATATTCATCTATAAATAAATTTATTATTTATATATAAATAATTTATTAAGTTTGTATTGAGTGTAAAAACAAATGCTACTTTACTGCTCTTAGAAACTTCAAAACCTATATCTAACAATCTGAAAAACAAATCCTTATCATTTTTCATAGCAGCAATACAAAGTGGATTAATATCATCATTTATAGAATTAGATAATGCTGATGGACATGCTTCATATACAATTTCAAACATATCTTTATTGATAGCAGCAGCTAATCCAAGAACTGATATACCTAAAATATAGAAAGTAAGTTATAATTTTACTTATTCATTAAATAAATTCACTCACCAAGATAGGTTGATTCATTTATATTAACATTTTCTTTTAAAAGAAATTTCACTATTTTAGTATCTCCATTACGAATTGCTAACATCAGTGGTGTCCAACCAAATTTATTTTTTCTGTCTATAACACCACAGTTATTCCATTTTTGTAAAATTTCTTTTACTATATCAAGGCAACCATTTGCTGCACTAACGTGTAATAAATTTTCTCCATAGCTATTTACTGTATTTAAAGTATATTCTAGTGATAAAAAATGTAATGTTATTGTTTAATTCTTTTCATTGAATAATTGAATTAAGTAATACTAAATAAATTAAGCATATTATAGCGGTTTTAATACCCTCATTTTTTAATGCTTTTATAACTTCTTCCTCTACAGTCTGTTTAATGTTATTATTTATGTGTAGTTTACTATTTTCACAGGACATTATTGACATTAATGTACGAACTTCTTCAAAGTTATTTCGAACTGAATAAATGAAGTATTTTGAATGTTTCTAAAAGTTACATTTGTTTGTATAAATATTCAATATAACTGATAAAATGTTTTTTCTATTTATATCAGAGAAAGAATTGTTTCTATTTATTGTAAGCTCCTAAGTCCAGGCTCAAGTTTGAATTATAATAAAGAACATATATTGAACAAATTATATAAATACTTATAAATAACAGTGACATTAAAGTGTTTATATTCCACTTTCGCATAATTACCGCCAAAATTCTTAAACTGTTTTTTTAAAGGTAATACGAGGGCAGCACAATCTTATAAAATGTGACGTGCATGATAATTTCTGACAGCATTTGAATTTCATTTTTCGAGTTCTGCGTCTGTTTGGTCTAAGAAGGCGATCATAAAACAAAGTTACAAATCTGTAACTATTACTTTTGTTCCTATTTCGTACGACAACGAATTTAAACATATTGCCGTTAATTTAACGCACAATTTATATAGCGAATAATCTTCTAACGATGTGAGTTATTATCTATTAAATACAGCGCTTCAGTGCCCCATTTTTTCAGTTTAATGTTGTTTATTTTCAATGTATAAACAATAATATTTATGATATTTTTCGTTGATACTTCAACTATTTTTTTTTTTGGGAGTACAAGTTTTTGCTAGGTTAACTCTAAGACGACGCCGAGATCATATTTTTCGAGGTGGGGGCACTAATTAAGAGAATGTGGTTGGGGGAGACAAGAACGTATCGTTACCGTTAGTGGTCAATTTTCTCGAATCTTTATTAACTTCGTTTCTGTACGCTGTTGTGTTAAATAAATTCGTGTATGTTGGATTTTTAAGTTCTTTCTAAAGTATTACACATTGTATAATTCTATTATAACAATATGGAGACACCAGTTTACTATGTTACTGTTACTATATCATTATCACCTTTAAATCATGTTAATTTGTTATTTAGAATGGGAAGCAGTGGCCAACTATATAGTCTCTCCTGGGGAGAATTTAGTTCATCATTGGCTTCTGCAGTGCAATTGTTAAGAGGGCATGGAGATTTGGTCGATGTTACTTTGGCTGCTGGTGGACGCAGTTTTCCTGCACATAAAATAGTTCTTTGTGCAGCTAGTCCTTTCCTATTGGACTTATTAAAGGTTATAAGATTTCTTTTCAAAATATACATAATTGAGTGGCCTAGTGGCAAAAAACACATGCCGCAATACCATAAATGTACATAAAAAGTATATATTCTTGCTAAGTCGTTGCTGTGTAAAATGTTGACATAGATATAACATGTATTTGTTTTTTACTAAGATCGTCGATTGTATATATGATAATGCATTATAATTTATTTATATTAACAGAGTACACCATGTCAGCACCCTGTGGTTATGTTAGCTGGAATAGGTGCAGATGATTTGGAATCATTATTGGAATTTGTATATCGTGGTGAAGTTAGTGTGGAACCATCCCAATTACCTTCGTTACTTCAAGCTGCTCATTGCCTTTGTATTCATGGATTAACACCACCTACTATATTAACTGAAGTATGTTTTTTTAAATAAAATTTGTAGATGAAATCTACGTATCTATTGATATTATAATACGATAATTTAAAATTTTATTTTATACAGAATGGAGAAGAGGTACCTATATCAGCAATACCAACAGCAAATGAAGCTTTATCCAAGGAAACACATAATCCATATTTTCCATTGAAACGAAAGAAGAAAAGAAGAAAGTCATCCTCTTCTTCAGGAAAATGGCCACGTACCTCTAATACTACTGATAGTGAAAATAGGCCTGTAGATGGAAGTGATAATCGATCAAGTGGATATGATCATAAAGATGAAGACAATACAGAACACGGTGACGATACAGGTAAGAAATACTTAAAAGATATATATAGGGTTATATTTTATGTTTATTTTACTTGTTTAATTTAATAAAACTGTTGGAAGTTTAGAAATACATGTTTCAGTTTTAGTATCATAGATTATTTACATAAGATAAACTTACAATTATTTAATTTAGGTGTGTTTTTATATCGATTTACGAAGTATACATTAAACATCTTCTATCGTTTTCATTATTCTGTACATTGAATAACTGATTTAGTAAAAAAATTTGAACAAAAACAAATATACAATGCTACTTGTGTTTTGTGTCCGATGTATTATTTTTATCACAATATTAATATAATTTTGGAGTATGATCCATCAATATTCAAAGTTCTTTCCAAGAATTTTACCTACATTAGAACGGACACAAGCACAACCATCAATTGGGTTGAACTGCATCTAATTGATTTCGTTGCAATTCAAAAATTTCAGACCCAAATATCAGTTCAGCCCTGCATGGTAATGTTGTGTTTGTGTCTGTTAGCAGCGAACGATCGGTTGGAATATTCGAATCATCGGGGTTGTCATTCGCCACGTGCTCAAGAAGCGCAGCCAGTGTCGTCCGAAAGTGTTCAAGCAGGACAGCATCAGGATCAAATGTCGGAAAGTGAAACGCATCTTCATACATTAATGCCAATGCAGCCATATTCTCCGCTACAAATACCGCAATTTCCTGGTCCTCTTAATATGGGCTTTCCTCCCGGTATACCGCTCCCACTAGTTACCCAGGGTACGACAGCGGGAACGGCGTCCAGTGGAATTACCGGGAATATGAGTTTGGCTAAAATACGTGGTGCATCAGATTGTCCAGGCGTTTGTCCGCTCTGCGGTGCTACGTTGCGGCAAGCGAGAAATCTACGGAGACACCTTTTATCGTCTTGCAAATATCGGTTTAGTAATAATTCGATTCAGAGTTCCCCGGTCGATGCAATGATGATAGAAATAAAGCCTGAAGTCGAGTTGTCCAATTACAGCGAACAGCCTGTTACGTATGGAACTGATAGTGGAAATAGTACCTGTGAACAAATTATTTGTAAACCCAGCCCGCTTCCTTCGCCGACATCGCACGGGTCGAATGTTGTTTCGCCTCAAAACAACATCCCGTCACCGACCATCGCTAGATGAATGTACAGCAACATACCGAAAGCAAAGACAGGCACAGGATCGTTCGATTCTGTTATTGTGATTCGAGAGATACCTTGGTTTATTTGCAGATTTGTTTCATCTTTGTATATCACGTTTTTAATTTAAGAATTCGCAATTCCTCTCTTTTTTTTACTTACCGTTTTAATGTACTTATATGAATATATGTTTAAACTATTGTTTGTATTGTCTGCCATCGACTGACATTGTTTCATAAAATTTGTCAGAATGAATTGGTTGTTACATGTCTGTATAATTTATTTTGTTTCCATTTTCTTATCTGTTTTTTTACCGACTCAGATAAAAATGATCCGAGGAAAATTCTGAAGTTAAGTTAAAGTATACAAAAATCTTCCACGTTAGTAAGTAAGAGCAGTATTTTAGGGTTAATGGGTATAGCAGTCGATGAATAATTAGGCATAGTAATTATTCAAAAATTCGGAATTTTCGATATCACACACCTACGCAATAACTCTGTACCATCAGTTTTATATAAACTTAACGAATTACAAATCTATATTTGTAGCTTATTTTTCATTTCTTCTGTGAATAAAATATTGACTCGATATTTTAACATTATACATGTACGTATGTAAGTAGAATTCGAATTTCTGTCGATTATACGTTCCCTGGAATAATTCCAATAAAAAAGAAGAAATCAAATGTTTCTCATTTACGTTTATCGAGATACCCGTGTTGTGATAATTGGCGGAAATTCAGGTTCCTAATTTATACGATTGATTCATTTCTCTAGGATTAATCGTCTTCACTGGCATGCATTTACATTTTAGACAAAATCTTAATTGCGTCGATGATAGTATACCTAATCAATCAAGTTGAAATCGATAGGGTAGTAGACATTTATTTTATTATAGAACTTTATACTCGTATTAATAAAAGAAGTTACTATACATTATATATATTTGAGTCACTTTTGTGAGTATCATTTACATCAGGTATGACCAAGTGCCGCCCGCTGACAGCTATACGATCTCTCTTATCAGATGGACTGTCGTTCTATCATCAGTCAGCCCATACCTCTACAAATCAGCTTGCAAGTCACTACTCTACATGATATCGTGTGATTTATGTACTTATAGAGGCTTTCATAGGTACAGTAGACTCTCGTTACATTACTAACATTTCTTTTTATTTGCAATCTCGAAAAATTTGTAAATTTCAAAATTTGTACAGATTTGTAAATTTTTGAATATTTGAAAACTTAGTAATAGGTCTTTAGGAATTCTGAAATTTGGAAATATACAAATGTCAATTTGGGAATTTGTACTCTTACATTTGACACTCAAACATATGACAATTTCAGTTTCTGGAAATTTAGAAATTCCTTCGAAAGTTGGAAAATTGAGTGGTAACAGGGTTTGAGAATTTGACCATTTGAAATTTAAGAATTTTAGAAATTGGGAAATTTGAGAATTCGCTAACTTGGGATTAAGAAATTTCAAACTTGAAAAATCATGATAATTTAGATATTTTTCAATGATTCCTAAAGTTGAAATTCAGGTTGAAATTCATAAGTTTAAAGTTTAATTTTTAAACTTGCAAACTCAGAATAATAATGAAACGTAGATCGATAGCCACTTGTTCATGCCTGATCTCTATAATTATTTCTGTGATTGTTGAAACATTGCGAATATAAAGAGAAACCTATTCGATTACAGATAACGGATCATCATGACGAGCTGTATTTGAACGTGTCTAGATTTGACGGAATTAATTCTAGGAGACGGTCAGTGCAAATCACGAAGCATGTCCGATCAACCAGCCTCTTGTCCACTGTGCGGTGCGATTTTGCGTCAATCACGAAATTTGAGGAGACACTTAGAGCTCCTACACTTTGGGCTCGGTAGCAATAATAAATCCGGCACGAACACGAGACATCGACGAACAGATAGAAATAACGATCTCATTCGATCAGCCTTCGCATCTATTTGTCAACCTCACGTAGCGAGGACGGATCAATCAAAAGCTGCCGAGAATACAGACTTTTCCACGTTAACGTCCCTGTCCATTGCCTCGTTGACCAACGCATCGAATGTCAGTCTTGCAGGTGAATGGTTAAAAAGCCTTGAACCATACGAAGAGGAATGATTGATGCAATTAAAGGGTAAAGCTTAGGTCGCAGTAGAATACTAACACCTGTTAGTATACTAGTTTAAGTTTCTTCAAATTTTCAAAGTTAAATATCTCTTACATGTTAACAAACTGTATTTAATCTCTAAATTATGTCCTTAACCCATTTTATATTTTTCAAATGTCTACCTACTGTTCCATATCCAATTTTTATTCAATATCCAACTTGACATCACAATACGTTATAAAAACCTTGCCTCTCTAAAACAACAAATTATCGAACTATCACACTCTATACTCCACTCATACTCCACTCGATATGAAACATTAGTGATGAATTCTTTCGTGAACTAAAACGGTTCACAATTAAAACGTGGTACAATTAAGCACCATTAATTAAACGATTTCTCCCAAAATTTTTCCCGACAAGAACAAACTGCTAATCGTATAATCGTTACTGTTGTACATTTGTATTCAGGAAGCTTGATGGGATCTGCAAGTATTCCGGGAGCTGGTGATCAAGGAGCAAGTTCAGCGCTGGCTGCTGCAACTTCCTGCACAGCTTCCATTGCATCCGCCACTAACGGAATTTATTCGTCGGACGGTAATTCCAACATGTTAAGCTGTTTGTTACCTTCGTTACCGACTTTGCCTTCTCTTTCCTCTCCACACGATGTGTTCCGACACAGCGAAATGCTGCGAGCAGACATCGCTTATCACGACTCCTCCAGGCATCATCATAAACAAACACACCGTAGCGATGTTACTTAACGCGTTAACTACCGTGGTACTTAAAATTAATTCGGTTTTGATTAACATATTTCGCGCTGGTTACTTATTTTTTAAATGTTATTATTTGAGTGTGTAGGTGGGGACAATGGTCGTAGCAGTCGAGGCCCATATAAAATCAATCAATTAATCGAATGTATAGGTTATGGATAGTCTGGTTTAGTGATTAGTAGAGTTTGATGGGATTAGCGCTGGATTATAAATCTTGCGGTTTTTGAGTTTGGATATTTTAAAGGTGGAGATTTGGTAAATTAGGAATTTGGTAATTGAGAAATTTGGAGAATTTTAATATTTCGGAATTTGAGAATTGAGGTATTTGCAAATTTGAGAATTTGGCAATTTAGGTAATTAGAAATTTGAGAATTGAGGTATTTGCAAATTTGAGAATTTGGCAATTTAGGTAATTAGAAATTTGAGAATTGAGGTATTTGAAAATGGAGAAATTTGTAGAATTTGAAAATGGAGAAATTTGTAGAATTTGAAAATTTGTAAATGTGGAGATTTAAGGATTTGGAAATTTGTAAATTGAAGTATTTGTGAATTTAGCAACTTAGATATTTGAAAATTAAGAAATATGGAGCATTTAAATATTTGGGAATTTAAGAATTGAGGTATTTGAAAGTTTAAGAATTTAGAATCTTTAAATCCCAAATTTCCAGATTAACCAATTTTTAAGTTTCCATATTACTAAATAGCGAAACTCTCGAATTACAAAATTTCCAAATCTCCAATTATGAAACATCTAAGATTTCAAGTACGTAAACTTCCAAATCTCCAAATTTCTAAATTACGAAATTTTTAAATTATTAAACTTCTAAATTTCTAAAGTGCTAAATCCTCAAATTCCCAAATTCCTAACTTTTAAAATTTGAAGTCCTCAATTTTCTAAAAAATCAAATCTCTTAGACTTTAAATTTCAAAATTTGAAATTATCGATTTTCAAAATTTCCAAATTCTTGAATTTTACACTAGAGAAAAATTTTTTTCCATTCCTCATACCAATTCTTCAAAAATCTTGAATCAAAATATGTACAATTTCGTTATATTGCCATCTTCAGAATTCCACATATTATCCCAAAAAACTTGTTTACAAGATTCAATATATTGTCAATTCCAAAAAATTTACCATTTTACTACACGTGGCAATATAACGAGTTTACCATAAAAAAAACGTGATAACGGTGCGAAATGTGTTAAAATAACAAACAAAATTTTCAGATATAATTTATTTAAACACATTAGCTGATAATTAATTTTTTATCAACGACGATGAAAGTATAAATAAATAAATGATATGACTTTTATTGATAAATAAAGAAATAAAAATGTTCCTTTATGATTAAAAGAATTGCGATTGCGAAGAACATGTTTTTACAGTGGAAAATAAATGTTCTAAACACAATCGACTTGTTCCAGTGACTTTCCTGAAACATATATTTCCTTTTATTTTTGTAATAAAAATAGTTGCAAATTGTGGTACAAAACAGAATTCTAAAATATATATTTTTCAAAACGTTTGGATTATAACATTCGGAATATGTTTATAAAGAGGGTATCACATGTATAAAGGTACACAATTGTTTTCAGCTATATCAAACTTTCAATAATCTAAATATTCACAGTTTTATAAATTTTGATATTTCAGAAACATTCCAAAATGTTTCTTTAGTACAAACACGAACGATGTCCAGTAAAAATTTACGTAAATGTGCTTCGAGACATTTCATCAATTTTTTTTAACAAATTTTAGCAGAAATTGAAAGTTTCAACGTTTCAAACCGCAACATTAATGTTAATTTAATCTAACTAACCTAATGTTTCAGAGATGAGTACCATAAAAAAACAGATTAATATTACAGTTTTACATGATGTTTTAAAGTGAAACATAAAAAATAACTATAAAACTAGAATTTGTATTGTGGCTTTCGTAAATATTCATTTTTATTAAATCCCACGGTTAATACTAACGCTAATACTGGCAACAGTTTGTTCAACAACGGTTTGAGGATTTTAGGTATAACAACTTCATAAATTACAATTCTGTTGGTCGAAAAATTGTGAATAGCAAAATTAATCGAAAAGTACTTCAGTATTTTAGAATATTTTGCTTCGTTTTTAAAATATACGTGATTTACCTTCGAATGGCGGATCACTGAGAAATTTTGTAATTTTAAATTCTCTGTCCTTTCTATTTTTTAATATTTAATTTTTTTTAAAAGGACACTATTTTTCGCTAGAAAAATTCAGTGTTAAAGTTTGAGTGTTAAATACAAAGTTCAATTTAGTGTTAAATTCATTATTTAATTTTTATGAAAGTATCCTTGCGTAATTTTATAGATTTTGATCATAATTGACCCTGTTTTATCATTCGAAGACTAACAATCAAATAATAATCTGAAATATGTCTAATTTTCAATTGTTTTATACTTTTTGTTTTTGGACGAAGCAAGAAATCACAAAATAGTGAAGAACTTCTCGATTTCATTTGCCATGAAGAATTTATAGTTTCTACAGTGTATATTGTCGAGCATGCAAAGCTTCTATAGTGAAAATGGCGATGTTGAGACAGGAGATCTTGTCACTCATTATAATTATAATTACTTGGGAGTTACGACGCTCTGTAGTATTCTATATTATAATACTCGAGAGACATGAGGTTGTACGGCGCGTAGAAATACAATTTGCGGTGATATAATGCGTGGAAATGTAACGGGTGATGATATCATACGTAGAAATTTCATATAGATGTTGATATAACACCTTGAAATATAACAAGTGACGATATAACACGACGATATTTAATAGATGACGATATAACACGTTGAAATACATATAATGGGTGATGATATTACACATAGAAATTTAATAAATGATGATACAACACGTTGAAATATAATGGGTGACGATATTACACATAGAAATTTAATAAATGATGTTACAACACGTTGAAATATAATGGGTGACGATATAACACGTCGAAATTTAATAGATGTTGACATAACGCGTTATAATGTAACGGGTGATGATACAACACATCAACATTTAATAGATGACGATATAAAGTGTTGAAAGATGATGACATAGCGCGCGAAAATACAAAGCGAAGAATTAATGCGTTGAAATATATGTGACGATATAACGCGTGAAAAGTGTAATGCGTAAAAATGCAATACGATGAAATACAATGCGTAATGATATAACGCGTAGAATTAGTAATATAGAAAGATATAATATATAGAGATGTAATTTGTATAAATACAATACGTAGTGACACCACCTGTAGCGATATAGCGGTGTAGACTTGCAATGCAATGAAATACAAAGCGTAGAAGTTTAATTCGGTGAAGTGTAACGTGTGGACGTGCAGTATACGTAGCTGTATCACGCGTAAGAGTTGTAATGTATAGAAATATGACGCGTAGAAATGTAATGTGGAGGAATATAACGCGTAGTGAGACCACACGTTGAAATATGACGCGTAGAAATGTAATATGCTGAAATGCAACGCGTAGAAATGTAATGTGCTGAAGTACACCGCGTGGAATTTTAATGCGCTGAAATACAACGTGTAGTAGCTTAATGCGTTGAAATAGAACGCATGGCAATTCAATGTTCTGAAATACAACGCGTAGAAATGCAATGCGTTGAAATGTAACGCGTAGAAGTTCAATGCGCTGAAATACAACGCATAGCAATTCAATGCGCTGAAATACAACGCGTAGTAGTTTAACGCGCTGAAATACAACGCGTAGAAATTTAATGCGCTGAAATGTAACGCGAAGAAATTCAATGCACTGAAATACAACGCATAGCAATGTAATGTATCAAAATACAACGCGTAGAAATTCAATGCGCTGAAATACAATGCATAGAAATTCAATGCGCTGAAATACAACGCATAGCAGTGTAATGCGCTGAAATACAACGCGTAGAAGTTCAATGCGCTGAAATACAATGCGTAGCAGTTCAATGCGCTGAAATACAACGCATAGCAATTCAATGCGCTGAAATACAACGCGTAGTAGTTTAACGCGCTGAAATACAACGCGTAGAAATTTAATGCGCTGAAATGTAACGCGAAGAAATTCAATGCACTGAAATACAACGCATAGCAGTGTAATGTATCAAAATACAACGCGTAGAAATTCAATGCGCTGAAATACAATGCATAGAAATTCAATGCGCTGAAATACAACGCATAGCAGTGTAATGCGCTGAAATACAACGCGTAGAAGTTCAATGCGCTGAAATACAACGCGTAGAAGTTCAATGCGCTGAAATACAACGCGTAGAAATTCAATGCGCTAAATACGACGCATATAAGTATCTATTGCGCTGAAATACAACGCATAGAAATTCAACGCACAGAAATACAACGCATTAAAATACACGCAGTTCTCAAATTAACTCTCGAGTACCCTCAAAAGCATCAAGATCCCCAACATCGCCATTATCCCTATTAAACTCCACCATGTCTATTGTACAACTATTTTAAAATACCCTGTAGGGAAATGTATTGCTATTACCCTTGAAAACATTCCTACTTCAAAATTTCAACGACAACATCATAGAATATGTAATTTCTTTTACAAAACTATTTTCATGCTGTCGTATATAAACATTGGCAGTGAAACACTCTGAACGTGTTTCTGTTACGAATATACCTAAAACAATGTTTTCTTTGGGTGACAAGATACATTATTCTCGAAAGTTTTGTTTTTCAATTAATTTGTACCAATACAATCGAGGAACTCGTATCATTCACACGATAAGATTCATTTCCTCCGAAAGATGTTCTTCTGTACGTCCTACAATGAACGGCCAATTCATCCTTGAGATCCTCTCCAGTTCTCCGCGAAGAAGATTTAATAGATCATCGAGATACCGTAATTCTTGAACATCCTGTCGTAGTTTATTCGCGTTAGACGAGATGCTTGTTATCTTCTGCTCATCGTACTGGAAAATAATAATAAGAACGTTTTGTTTGGAATACAAGGAGATGAAGTATGTTCTCCATGTCAGAAAGTGAATTTTAGATATTTAAAGAGGCAAGGCTACTTTTGTTATTTTTTTAAATAATTGGTGCGAGTGATAATTGTATAAGAATATTCTTTTTTACTGAAAGTGGATGTGAAGTGAAAAATGTAAGTTTTTATGAAGAATACGTTTTAATTCTAAAATTACCAAAGCGGTCAACTGACAATTTTATATGACAATTTTTCCTGTCATTTTTATATAACAAAATTCCTTATTTTAATTCACGAAATTTGTTAATACGATATTTCTTGAAAACTGCGACTTTCATCAAGAATCAATGTATGTACAAATTTTTACTTTAATGAATAAAAATTTCATTTAATAATAACAATATCAGTTACTATTATAAATTGTATCCCTCCATGAAAGAATATGGCAATATTAATAATTAATAAATAATTATTATTAAACTTATTAGTTACGCAAAATAAATAAGGTCATTGTTTAGTTACGTTTCTCCATTAACAGCAATCAGGATCAATACGAATTACGCAAAATGCGTAGAGTATTCCACATATGAGGCTTTGTTGCGTGTGAAATTTTATACTTGAAAATTTGGAAGATATTACTTTTCATTCCAAGCGTTTCATTTTTGTAATTTTTAGACTTTTAGATTTCTATGTTATTAAATTAAAGAATTTCCAAATTATCGAATTTTCAACTATCCAAAGTTTTTAAATTTTCAAAATTTCAGATTAACATATCCTCAAGGTTCCACGTTACTACATCCCATAATTTCCTAAATAAACAAATTCAAAGATTTTGAAACTTCCAAATCTCCAAATTACAAAATTTCTGAATTTTCAAATTTCCAAATTTCTAGAGTATTAATAAATATTCTAAATATTACTAAATTATTACTAAATTCCCAAATTTCTAAACTAGTAAATCCCCAATTTTCCAAATTCCAGAACTAGTAAATCCCAACTTGCCAAATTCCTAAACTACTAAATTCCCAACTTTCCAAAATACTAAATTCTCACATTTCTGAACTAGTAAATTCCCAACTTCCCAAATTCCTAAACTAGTAAGTCCCAACTTGCCAAATTCTTGAATTACTAAATTCCCAAATTCTCAAATTTCTAAACTAGTAAATCCTCAATTTCCCAAATTCCTAAACTAGTAAATCTCCAACTTCCCAAATTCCTAAACTAGTAAGTCCCAACTTGCCAAATTCTTAAATTACTAAATTCCCAAATTCTCAAAATACTAAATTCTCAAATTTCTAAACTAGTAAATCCCCACATTTCCAAATTCCTAAACTAGTTAATCTCCAACTTCCCAAATTCCTAAACTAGTAAGTCCCAACATGCCAAATTCTTAAATTACTAAATTCTCAAAATACTAAATTCCCAAATTCCTAACCCACTAAATTCCCAACTTCCCAAACTCCTCTAACTACTAAATTCCAACTACCCAAATTCCTAAATTACTAAATCCTCACCTTCTCAAATTCCTAACTTTAAAAATGATTTGCCTTCACAATAACTTAACTCCCTTATAACATCACAATTTAATTCGAAACAATAATTAAACATCGACAATTAATTACCTGAAAGCTCTTCCGAAGATCACGAATGTCCTTGTAAATATCCTTGCTGCTACTTTGAAGTCTCTCCACCTTGTTTCGGAGATGTTTCACCAGCTTGTCCGGATGGTCATGAACTCCAGGCACATTTGCATCCGTTTCAATTGTCAGGGCCAGCCTGGTTAATTGATCGTGCGAGGAAGTACTCTCACAAAAACGATCTTCTTCAAGAAGGACCGTTGCTTTTTCTGGGTTTCTGTCGAGCACTTCGAGAATCGAAACCACCTCGTTAACAGCTGTACATCGTTCCTGGTGAATATTATCATTAATTGTTAATTTATAGTGTTAACTGTTTAACATTTTATTCGCTTATTTTCAAATTAGAAAATTTTGAAATTTCTATGATTCAATGTTACTACATTTCTTAATTTTTAAATTTCTAAATTGTAAATTTTCATATTTTTAAAACATTTAAGTTCAAGAAAAAATATTGAAAGGAAGTTTAAAATATTGAAGTTCAAGAAAGAACATTGAAAGCAAGTTTAAAACATTGAAGTTCAAGAAAAAACATTGAAAACAAGTTTAAAATATTGGAGTTCAAGAAAAAACATTGAAAGCAAATTTAAAACATTGAAGTTCAAGAAAGAACATTGAAAGCAAGTTTAAAACATTGAAGTACAAGAAAAAACATTGAAAGCAAATTTAAAACATTGAAGTTCAAGAAGAAACTTTGAAAAGAAATTTAAAACATTGAAGTTCAAGAAAAAATATTGGAAGCAAGTTTAAAACATTGAAGTTCAACAAAGAAAATTTGAAATAGAAACAGAAATTCAAAATAAATTACAGAAATGTAAAATAGAACAAAAAATTCAACTCAAATAGGAATGTCAATATTTGCAAATTTTTAAGCATCTTAGCTTCACTATTTTTCACAAATATTTAAAACAGTGTAAATATGATGAGCTATTACCCAATAAGCTTTATCCCTACAGCCCCGAAAGCGCGTAATTATCGAACAGCAACACTATCCGACGCAACACAAATACAGACGATAAATAGCCTGCAGTAACTGTCCAGATGTACCCAATTAACAATACAACACACAGTCAATCCAACCGCAATTACTGTCCATAAACAAGAAAAAGCAGCTACAAATAAAAATTCAAACCTGCGATGTATCCAGCTTGTAGCTCGTCGTGGCTAACTCGTCGCTGAGACACAGCGGAGTATTTTGCGAATTATTGTGCGAATCCGTGCTCCAATCGCTGGTTCGTATGCTAGAAACATCCTCCAAGAAAGAGCTATGGCTTCCCATTTTTTCACCATCTTCCGAGCTGACATTGAACCTCTCGTAGCTGGACTTCTTGCTGACGACGTCCGCTGTTTGTAGAGTGATCGATTGCTTGCCATTTACACCGTTCAGACATTTATCTTCCATTTTGGGATCGTTGTTGTTCTTCATCGAATGATCATGGTTGATTTTCCAATCGTGACAGGTGATCGTCGATAAAGCCATCTCGTCTTTTTCCGAATTCACCACTGTTGCACCTAATCGAACGTCAAGTTTTTTGGTCAAACAGAACGGAAGTTCATTTATATAAACTCGATTTATCTAAACGGAGCTCTATCGATTGCCCAATTTGCTGAACTCCGCTGAACTTTCCTGTTATCTAAACTGTTACGACAACGCGGTTACACGGACGCGATCATAATTTTGCGCGATTTTTCAAAGCGTTAAACCAACTTATGTTGGATTATGAACTTGCTGAGATTAACTCTTCTTAACTGCGAGTCGAGTCACGTAAGTACATGCATACGACTGTAAACAAGGCGCTAAATGATCACTTAATTGCCTCGAAGAAATAGCAGCTGAGTTTGTTGCTTTTTATAAATGTTGTAAAATGTTCTTTGGAAATATAGTTTGGTATTTAGGTAAACATCTAACAAGGTAACATAGAAACTAAAAGAAGTGAAGCCTAATTAAATTATCTAAAAATATAAAATAAAACTCGTTATTTTAGAAAAACGCTTGTACAATAAATCTGACAATCCACTCATGAAATGTGCCACCGCGCCAAAACTGTTATCTCCAGGTCAAGTCTGGGTTACAATGGACCCCTTACCGTTTAAGGGTGAAACTCTCGCATTCGACGAAATTCGACTACTTTTTTACTCGGTTTGCACAAACGTCCTCGCAACCCGACGAAACGCTTCCTGTAACGAGTTCAGCAACAGAGCCAGGGATCAAGAGAAACTTCGCCGGGATAAATGGAATTCGAATAAATACGAGTTCCAGGGTATTGAGTTCCACGCAAAACAGCGTCACTCGTCGATAAGGTGTTAAGAGTGCAGGCATTGAAACGAAAGTACACGTTTAATGAGCACGAAGCGAGCCGATTTCACATATCGGTAGACCGCGAAACTTTTACTGGGTCAAACACAATGGCTTGGGTTATATTCAAGTTGGCTGACGGGCTCGAAACAAGTTTGCACGGTGCGCAAAATGTCGAACGTGTGCTCGAAGCTATCCTATAAACAGGAAAATACGCACCAAGTTGTTTAGGGTCGATAAGATAGTTCAATCGCCGCCGGCTGCGGAAAGTCTTTGAACGATTTTCATTTTCTGGCGTCACTCTTGACTGACTGATAGACAAATAACGGGGAGAAGGTGTTAAAATCCTGTATTCCTGAGTTCTAACCAGCCTCTCGGGGGTGTAACAAATAGCTTGGAATCTGTCGGACTTTCTTTCCGTCCCGTCAAAATATTGTTTCGTACCATTCGCTGCAAACGTCGTGACACCCTGCAATTAAATTAGATTTTTGTGTGTTTTAATCTTTCAACTGGTAGTTTAGTATATTTATATGTTTATAATACTGGTAGTTTATCTAACGATGTATAATGTGTATTTACTTTAAAACTAACACGTTCGCGGACTGTGAATGTTATAGCTTATGATAAAAATTTATTTACAAAACAACATGAATAGTCAAATTTTTATTGTTATTCACTTCAGTATTTTATATGACCACTAGTTTTTGTAGTTATTATGCATTTTAAAGTAATCAGCTAATTCATTAGGCATTTTAATACTATTTTACCTTCCCCTGTGTATTGACTTTGCTTGAGCCGCCATTTTGTGTAAATTGGAAGCGTTACACGAGAAAATGGTCGTTTGACGCGAGAAAATTGCCTATTTTTACAATTCATTGAAATTTTCACTGTCCACAAATGTGTTAAAAGATATTTAAAAGCAAATGAATAAACTATAAGACATAAATTAATAATATACATATAATTCTTTATCAATCTGAACAAATATAAAATAAATTTGTGAAACGGTCATTCAACCGCATTGGTTCTAACAAATTTTCTTTCAATATCCAATAATAATTTTAATCAACTGCGTATATATGATATTTAATTTTAAAATATTGTCTTTATTTGACAAAACATAGAAGACAAAAATTAACATAGCAATTTGAAAGATGTTACCGTAGATCATAGAAATACAAACTTAACCAATCATAATAATATAAAATCCTTAAAATTTTGTATCTAAATGTGTATATACACATAAATATTAATCTTTGGTCATCTCTTCATACTTTTATATTATTTTATTATTTTTATTAAAAGAATAGAAACTGTATCAATTTACCTCTTCCTTCGCGATCGCATCGTTTTCAATAAGATCGACGTCCAGATCCTGATGAATCAAAGATGTAAGCTCTATTTTTTCGCAGTTATCGTTGTAATCATCCTTGAATTCTTGTGCAAGAAAATAGCATTCGCTGTCGTCGGAATCGACACAAGAAAGCATCGACTCCGAGGATCCTAGGGATTGACATTCTCTGGTCTGATTGGATCGAGGAGACTTGAAATCGTCTTCATTATTTATCCACCAACCGAAATCGTCCTCCCTTGACGTTTCTTTAAATCTTCCGTCGGTATTGTTTCTTCCTTTTAGACAGAACATTCTGAATAGATTTTCTTGGAACAGCTTCTTTTTCTATCAGCTTTAACAATGCATTAAACTTAATCTGAAACAAACGGAATTAAACCATGATTTTATTCGGTACTTAAAGCATTTAGTACTTAAGAGTGTTTTTTTTTTTAAGGAGTGGAAAATTTGTGTTAAATTTCCTTATATTTTTAAGGGTGTTGGATTGATTTCTATATACTAAATAATAATTGTTAATAATTAACAGTTGCTAAATTCCTGGATTCATATTATAACAAGTCTCAAAGTCTGTTTTGATGAAACTGCTTATCCCAAGAAAAATACTCAGATCTCTGAAAATAGAGTGGAAAATCCCTTTCCCTTGTTTATCATATTTTTCCTAAAACAGCTAAATTTGTTCTTAATTTAATAATTATTCCTTAAGCAATTATGGATATTTTTAAATTCTCGAAAGTCCCTAAAAATCAACGAGTGGAAAAATTTTTCCCTTTGTTCGCCATATTCTTCCTAGAAAATATAGACCTATCCTTAACTTTACAATTATTGACTTGACAATTACAATTAATTTTGTCATTACTCACTCAACATTTAAAATAAAAATTATTTTATTCTTTCATATAAACATTTGTTAATACTTTTATTATTATAAGTAAGAAACAGTATATCATATATGGTTATTTAAATGAAATCTCACAGAAATAACATTAAAGAGAACTTTTTAGCACCGTTAATGTCGCTTATCTTAAATAATTGATGTTTTTCAACTTGGTCTTTCTTATCACGAAGAAACGATACTACATTATCAATGGAATTCGATTTTATTGAATAAACACACGATACAAACTTGAATCGATGTTTTCCCAGTACATACCATGTTATTCCACTTTCACGATGCAATCACGTCACAAACTCTCATTCCCCTAATTTACATTTACCATATCCATCTGACACTGTTTCTCCACCATGATCAACAGAGAAAAGAAAGTTTGTCCTCGATTGTCTGTTTACGGTAAAAAATGAACGATATAAGGGAAGACGCCATTTGCTGAACACGTTAAATGTCGCAATAGAAATGGACATTTTTATAATGTCTTATAATTTTTCTTTAGTATCTTTAGTATTAGAAATTTTTGAATTTACAAATTTTTTACAATTTTTTGAATTCTCAAATTACCAAGTTCTTAAAATATCGAACTCCTTCATTTTTAAATTCTCAAATTTCTAATCTTCCAAATTCCTTAATTTCCAAATTCCCAAATACATAAATTTTCAAAATCCTTATATTCCCAAATTCTCAAATTCCTAAATTAAAAAATTTCTATGTTGCTGTATTCCAAAATTTTCGAATTTCTAAATCTTAAAATTTTCAAATTTCCAAACTTTATGTTTCAAATTTTGGAACTCCCAAATACCAAATTTTTCCAAAATTCCTAATTCATCGAATTTCAAATTTCTCAATGCACGAATTTTCAAAATTCTTAAATTCTCAAATTTTCAAGTCCTTCAATTAGTAGATTTCCAAATTTTCCCCTTTGTAAATTTCCAAATTCCTCAACTCCCAAACACACAACAGTTTTAAGTTTCAAATGATCAAATTCCTATAGTAATTCTTCCAAATTCTTAAATTCTTAAATTTCCGAAATTTAAAAAATTCCTGAAGTACAAAATTTCTAAATCTCCAGTTTGGAATCTCAAATTTTTTAATTCCCTAATCTTCAAATTTAAAATAAATGAATGTTTAACACGATTTTGACATTGATTTCTACAAACAAATTGTATTTGATGGCAAGAGATAATCACAGATAATCTACAATGATAAAAATATTTGTACCACGTTAATTAATAATTTTTAACAATTCATATTTTTCTCGGTTTTCGTGCATCGACCATGTTAAATTGACCCGAAATAGAAATCCAACATTTGATAATTCCTTAATAAAATTGTCCATTCGCTTGAAATCTAATAACTTTTATTAAATGTTTTCGAAATACACACACATGTAAGTATATATGGATGGAATAATATATTATTTGGTTTTGTTAGATTAACTCTGTGACATAAAGCAAATATATTGCATAAACAAGAGTGTAATCAAAATTTAAGCTGCATGCAATCGTTTAACACCTTCACGTCTTTGGACGTTAATGAATAGGTAGTTTATTATAAGTTAACTTTATTATAACAAAGCTATATCTATATCCAAAATCGTTATAAAAATACCTGTGCAACTTTTCCTAAAATCGAACAAAAAATAAAGCAAACAATCTGTTCCAAAAGTCGTTACAAAAATACATGTGCAACCTTGTCTAAAGTCAAACAAAAAATAAAGCTAACATTCAGTTTTCAAAATCGTTACAAAAATACGTGTAAAATATTTGCAGAATTTGCTAACCGGAAAATAAATCCCAATAGTCATAAAGGAAATGAAAATATCTTGTATACAGGGTGTTTTCGAAATGATGGTAAGACCGAAAAAAGGGGCGAATCTGCATGAAAAAGTAAGGCAAAAACATAGAATACAATTTTTTCATGTCATTCATTTTCAAAAAAAACTGAATTTGAACAGTTTTAAAGTATTTATAAAAGAAATTTTTTCATGACACGTAAAGTAATAAATACAACATTTCATTACTTTGAAAATTACGTAATGAATGTTAATAAACAAATAAATCTAATTATTAATACTACTAAAGTTATCAGTCATTCTTTGTAACGTTATTGATGTAGATACCAATGTTTAATGTGATGAATTTAGGGGATGATAAGAACATATAAGTAACAAACCTAATAAAGTAACCTAACAAACCTAATAAATCAATAAAACCCATTTTAGCAATGTTAACACTAGAACTACCAATCAGTAGTGAAAAATGACTGTCTTCAGATTTCTCACTTTATATTACAATATTTTATGGAAATGTCTGCCATATTTTGTTGAGGTAAAAACTAGTTCTAAATGTTACTTGATGCTTTAGTATTTATTTATTTCCCTTTTCATTTTATCTTTTATTCTTCGATAAACGAGCACTTAATGTTGGTAGTTCTAGTGTTAACAATTATATCTGTTGATTTATAATATTTGTGTAATGTAGAATTACGAAATTTGTGGATTTTATAATTTTCTACATTGTGAACAAAGTTTTTTACAAATACTTAAAAAATATTCATATTCAATTTTCTTTAAAATAAAGCCATATACAAACAAATTATATTGCATATTTTTTACTTATTTTTCCATTTAGATTCATTCATCTGGAAATGGCGGTTGCACCATGTCTGTAATGGTGGTACAACTACCCTTTCTAAAACAGAACCTGTACATGTTCGAAAAAACAATTGAAGGAGCAGCGCTGTTTTTTCCTTACGCGAAGTAAGTCCTGGTTTTACTGAAATATTACGACCCTAGAAGGAAAAAATAATTTTTAGCTATAAAAATATATTCATAACACTATTCACTGGTATTTGCTGATGTTTCCAAAAAAATCATATTAGATCTTGTGTACTAAACGTCCACATTTTTTTATTTATAGTTATTTTTTGAAATTCTAAAATTTATACTTTTATATTGCATTTTCTTGACTAAGCAATAATAAATCAAAATAAAATTAATCCTCACAATAATAACTCCTTATTATAACTGGAATTAAAAATTCTTCGCTGAAGAGGTTATGTCAAAAGTATCATTGAATTTATTATCCTATGTGGATATACTCGATTAATTAATCTTTCAACTGATAATTAGATGCAATTAAATATACAGTATTATCCGACACAAAGGTAACGTAATAAAATGTTGCTCATTTAAATAAAAATTGTTTTTTGTAATATCAATGACACTGAAAACGTAATTACAGTTTATTAACATTTCCCGTTTCGTTATTATGGCCTTTCTTGTATGAGCTTGGTGTTATATTTCCGTTTTATTGGAAAATAATAAATTATTATTTCCTGTATATGCAGTTACAAATTGTTCGGTATGCATACATACTTTTATGATTTATTAATTATTGATATTAATTCATCTAAATTTATTGTCGATATTTGTGAATAAGTATGAAATTCATGTTACTAAATTAATTCAATATTACACAATTTGATAATTAAATTCATGCTTTATAGGAAATAAATTTATGCTAGATTATGCTAAATGTATATTAAATGTATGCTAGATTAGTATAAATGGGAAACCTCGCGCAAGATGTGCAGTTTTTTAAATTTCTAAGTTACTAAATTTTTATTAGCTTGAAATTTTAGTTTGGAATTTTGAAAATTACAAAATTTTTAGTTTGAAAGTTTTAAAATTCTTAAATCTCCAAATGTTTAAATTTAGACTCTAAATCATCAAATCTCTAAACTACTAATACATGGGTGGCCAACCTGCGGCTCGCGAGCCACATGCGGCTCTTTGAAGGATTATTTGTGGCTCTCGATAAATGTACCCAAGTTCCCTTTTCATTTTTGTGCTATTATATTTTAAAAAATTATTATCATTCCGTATGTGGTTCAAAATGTCTTTGAAATTACTAACGACAAATATGAAATACTAAGTGCAACGTTGTAACAAATTTAATTTCCGTCCAAGTTAAGAATGATATGACTCATCGAAAACTGCGCCATCGAAAATTGCGGCTCGCGAAACATTTCAAATTTTGAAAAATGGCTTGGACTATCAAGGAGCTTGGCCACCCCTGTACTAATACTTTCAATGATGTCAATTACCTGGAAAATTTCGATTTTCTCTTTACATAAAAGAAAGCAACAATACAAACAGAAATCTGTACCTTCATACACTTCAACGTTCAATTAGATCAAACGAGATACAATGTGGCGTACAATTTTAATCAACACCTCTTTTACATTCAGAAAAGAAGAATTGTTTATTTAAAAAACTTGCAAATATAGTAAAATGCATTTTGTAAATATTTAAAAAAATACATATTCTCTTTCACATAAAAAAAGCATCAACTCAAACAGAATATTATGTCTTCCCAGATATGTTCTAATCATACATTTGAATTTGTAACTATATTTGTAAATGCAAAATGCAGCATAGCCAGCGATTTAGCCTACATTCACCGTATGTGAAGAAGAAATATTCGAAGAAATTTTGAACCATGTCAAATTTGTTATTTTGTCTAAAATATTTCGGAAAGATCGATTTCCATTTTACACAAGTGAATGCATCGACTCTGTCTGAATATTATATCTCGTTACACACATATCCTGTTCGTATACAATTTCCAATTAGACAAAAGAGATTTACTGTATGTAACAAAAGAGGGAATTTTAAATAATGCTAACTTTCTCATTTTTCTAAAATATTTCCGAAAAATTCCTTTCTACATAAAAGAAGCACTGACATAAGATATAACTCGTTACAGATCTGTTCGTTAAATTTCCACCTAAATCAAAGACGCAATATAGATACAGTATGTACATTCTTCGATACCGGAGGCACAATAAAATTCGGCGCACCTGGTCCCCGATAAAAATACCGAAACCATTATATGGAACAACGAAAACGCGTATCTTCGATCAACGAACGTGCACGAGGTATTCAGCAACGAGTAAGCCATTATACGTACACTTGGTCGGCTTCTGTATCGACGACGAAGACGTGACAAAGATTCGATATCCAAGAATGTTAAACGAACGATAATCGTACGATCTTGGCGAGCATGGAGCTCGTCGATGAATCGCCTTTTCCCGCGAAAAAGACCGGCACCGTTTTCACCAGCGAGATACCCGATTCGGTGTCATCATTCTCTCGTTAACCTTTTGTGCCGTTTTGACAGTCGTAACAGACGCTGTCACTTCAACTGTCTACGAAATACTGATTTCCTTGACCACCGGTCGTCATGGAGACACTAATTTAATAAGCGTACGACCGGCTTTCGCGTCTTCGTCGTGAAGCGGTCAATTCGATTGACGTTCGCTTCTAGTTCGTTAATTCCTCCTTGTGACGTCGCACGTACAGTTACAAATTACCGTGAAATTCATTTTTCTTCTAATTCGATCGGACTTTATCGGATTTTGGGAAGAAGAGCCATCTTGTGTGGTCTTCTGGAGATTAGCTGATAGGATTTTGTGACCGATTTAATTACACGAAGCAATAATTTCATACAATTAAGATTTTTAAAGCGGAAGACAATTTGATTGGACAGAAAATTAGGGTGCTTTGTTGTACATTGACACAGTGGCTCTCATAAATATTTGGAGACTAGAATGTTCTCCGTTAGTAATTTATTCTGTATTAGTTTTACTATTTTTATTTATTTTTATTGATAACTCATATTTTTTACTTTCTTCAACCAGAATTAAATTAGCAAATTTTTTATTTTTTGTTATAATACATCATACTTTTCGGTGAGAATACGAATTTTATTTATTTAAATTAATTTGATATCGTATGGCAAATAATGTGTTTTTCGTATGTTGCAAAAATATTTTTTGAGGCAATATTTTCTTTGACAAATGCATGTATGAAGTATAAAGTCATACGTTTATCATACTTTAATATTAATTTACTCTTTACTTTTATGTTGAATGTTTGCTTAAGTTTATAAAATTGATTCGTTGCTAAGTTTTTATAAATGACAATGTTTTTTTCTTTTTCAATAAATGCACGTGTAAAATATGAGGTCATACGTTTATCATATCTTAAGTAATATAATATAATTACTATATAGTATATCGTATAATGCCTTAAGTAAATTATTCTTTATTTTTGATGTTTACTTAATTGTACAAAATTTATTGGTTGCTAATTTTTTTTAAATAAGTGAACATTACTCGTAACTAAAAATTGTCAAAAATGTTGTATCTCGATTTCACTGTACTATAAATTGTTCTTGTTTGGATCATGTTTTGACTTTACTAATTTGACCTCATCGATTTTGTGTTATTAATTATACACTTCTTATCGTATTGTTGACCGGTAACAAGCATACTCGTATTTTCATCCACTTATGCAATTATTATAACATATGAAGTATGATTACAATACTGTTTGTTGTGACCAATTATACGTGTTGCTTATAATTTCAAATATTTTTCTTTAAAAATTAAATAATTAATTCAATTTCGTAACTAATCAAACAGTTCAAATTGAATTTAATTAATAACTAGATAATTTTTAATTCAAAAACTTAATTTTCCACCAATCGATTTTCTAATTGAGAATTAAAGATTGATTTCTGAAATTGATCAAATTGACGATAGAAAGTTCATTTTTATACTGGACTTCAATAAATGATTCTTTTATATTCGTTAATTGAAATTTCGTCTGCTTGAGAATAAAAATTTAATTTTGTGGTTAATTGATTTTAATTTTTAACTAACATAAATAATTTCTATGGTAGAACTGAGATTGCTATCCAGTTTACAATGTATGATTTTCGGAGAAAGTGTGTCGTTACGAAAGGGTTAACGATAAAATTAGTTATTTAATCAACTCGATTAACCATTGACCGAATCGAGGTCAGTAGTTCTACTTCCTATTTCGTCAACTTGTTTTAGTACTGCTCTATTTTTGTGAAGAATACTTCGTAATCGTTTTATCTCATTGTTATTTATAAGCGAAGACATGGATCTGCTCTTTAGAAAACTTCAGTCCTTATAAACACTTTATGGTAAATGCAAGGTTTCGCGACACTTGCTACATTGCTACATAGTATTGAACTTTGAACTTTCAAATTTTTAACTCTGGAAATTTACATATTTATAGGTAGAAAATTGAAAAATCTTCGATTTTAAAAATTGAAGAATTTCAATTATCAAGTTTAAACGTTATTAAAATTATGAATTTTCAGATATAGAAACTTTCGATATTACTCTCAAATTTCATAAGAAAGAAACTTGAAAATTTTCAAAATAGTTGATTTTCATATTTAGAAACTTAGAAATGTAGAAATTTAGAAATACTTAAAGTTGCAAATTTAAAAACTTATTACTTTATAAATTTATAAATTCACAAAGCTACACGTATTATTCAATAAAAATTTTTCAAAAAAGAAATATTAAACAAAACATAAAATAAACATGAATAAATAATAAAATTCCATAAATAAATACATTAGCACTTAAAGCACACTTTTTATCATTTTCACACATACAATTTTCAATCTATAATTAATTAAAATGACAAAAAAATGAAAATAATTCTTACCTACAATTTATATCAACTAGCACAATTTATGTAAAATAATTAGCACAAATTTTGAACCTGCATCAAGAATAATTTTAATCAAATTTCAATAAAAAACTATCAACTAATTAACGATTAATATTTCAAACGATCGTTCTACACAATCTGCACAATTGTGTACAATTAGCAGCGTTTAATCAGCACATGACGATTATTCCCATCAGTCGATAAAATCACTCTTGATCTTTTGTCACAAACTTCTTAATCAATCAAATTAAAAATTCTGATCAATTAACACCGAACTCTAAAATTAATAGTAATCCTACCAGCCTATAATAATTTATAAAATAATAATTTTGAAATAAAAATTAAAATAGAAAAATAAATAAATAAATAAATACATTAATTCTTCACCCTGATAGCAAGTAACACATTTGAAGAAAAGTAGCTTAATAAATTTTGTAATTTAAAATAAAAATATTCTGAATAGGTTAAATGACAATGGGTTAAATGAAAATGGGTTTTGTAGTTTATTATTAAAATTCACAGTGTGGATACAATTGAAACACTGTGCACATTACCTTTACTTGAACCTTGGAACACTTGAAATGTCACTACAATTCACAACAAGAATTGTTATAAATTAATCAATTTTCAATTAAATTTTCACTCACAAGTGAAAAATATAACTTCACTTAACGCGCACAGTAACACAAACTTTACAGAATAGTCTTCAGAGAAGAGAAGAACGTTTAATACGGTGATCAATCGAATTACAGTTTAACGACATATTCTTGGCAACAAAATTTCATCCCGTTCGAGATGTTCAACATTCGAGCAAGCACTGACCCATGCCACATTTTCCCTCCAGCTAAAACCATGGTTCATCCGGTGATGAATGCCGGTGTTTGTTTTCGATATGACTTAAACAAATATTCGAACAGTAGGAATGCAACCAATTCTTACCAATACGTTGACTGTGTTCTCGACTGATAACACGATGACCCTACTGTTACGATATTTTCCGCCAACAATGACTCAAAGCAGCGCCAAATCGATGAATCGACAATAGATCGAAGCTGACTCGATGAGTCGTCCTCGGGTCTTGTTTTGTAAACACACGAAAAAGTTTAGCTGGTCGAGAAATGTACAAGCAATTAACGATTAGAGATTGTCGTTAGAAAGTAGTAGTTTATCTATGTATAGAGGAGAGTGTAACTAATGTGATTTTTACAGGTAAGATTCCTTATCTTTTATGACCTGATATAGAAACTGATAGGGAATTATGATAAAAATTCTTGAATGATAATTGAGTTTAGAGACAATTGTACCTGGAGTTTAGAATTTAGAAATTTATTAATTTTCGAACTTAGAGATTTTGAAGTTTTAATATTGATATACTTGTAAATTTGAAATTTAGGTTTATTTCATTTCATTTGTAAATTTTTCAATTTAGAGACTTCTCAATTTTTAATTTCTGGGATCTTCACATTCTTAAACTTTATAATTTCGATGGTTTCATATTTGTAAACTAATAATTTTCAAACTCAAATATTTTCAAGTTTTTTAATTTCTAAATTAAAAATTACAAGTTTTCGATTCTTCAAATTTAATTAAAATTAGAAATTTCCAAATTATATGGTCATTACGAAAAAATTATTAAGCAAATACCTGAAATTCTTTTTCATAACTGCAATGTTTAAGAAAGAATGCTATAACCTAAATTGACAGAAAAACATATTCTAAAAAAAGTGTACTAATAATATTCGTTTTTATGTGGAATTTTAAATTTGCAACAAATATTAAAAAATTTAAAACTTAAATTACCATGCATGATAAAATTAATTGTTGTTACATAACAAGGTCAAAACTGATATGGTATCAAATTATTACTTTTATCAACCTGTGAAAATGTGTCGTACACGAGAAAACAATATAGAATGACGTAGTTTGAGTTACTGACACTTCACCGTAAAATTCTTTATGTTTATAGTGTGGGACGATATGAAACATAAACTACAAAGATATACAAAAACATATATGTTTAGAATCACATTTACCATTTCTTTTCATTCGTTCAATAACCACAGAACAATTTTTATTAAATACTTCTGATATTTTAATATTCGTAAAATTATACAAATTAACTTTTTCACCTTGACTAATTTTTTATTTTAATTATAATACAAAATGGCATATTTGATATTGGCATATTACAAACAAAATTGTAACGAACATATATTTTATGTTATAAACAAAATTATAATGAACACATGTTAGACTATAAAAAATTTATAACGAACACATTTTACACTATAAAAAAATTAGAACGATCATATTTTACATTATAAACAAAATTATTACAAGCACATATGACACTACATGCAAAATTACAATGAACATATTTTGCACTATAAAAAAATAAATTGTGCACCATAAATTACAACTTTTTTGCTCTCACAAAATACAATATTCTTTAAACAAGCTTAACATATCCAAAAATATACAAATATTCTCTTAAAGTCACGTAATTTTATTTCATTCATTTCACATAAATTTTTAACATAAAAAACTCTGGTATTATAATGTAAACACAAAATATTTTGTCACTGCAATTCAAACCTAAAATATTATTATAGTTGTTATAATTTTTAACACAAAATGTTCTGTTGCTGTAATTTAAGCACAAAATATTCTACAATTATAATTTTTACCACAAAATGTTCTGTTGTTATAATTTAAACACGAAATACTCTGTTATCATAATTTAAGCACAAAATATTCTAGAATTATAATTTTTACCACAAAATGTTCTGTTGTTATAATTTACACAAAATACTCTGTTATCATGATTTAGGCACAAGATATCCTATAATTATAATTTAAACACAAAATACTCTGACATTATAATTCAAACACAAACTACTCTTTTATCACAATTTAAACACAAATTATTCTGTTACAACAATTCAAATACAAAATAGGTATACGTAAAATATATTTAAATAGAAATGAGGCCACGCAGGCCGATATTTAGTACGAAATACGAGTTGAAACTCCAGTAAAATACACTGGTACCACATAGAAAGTGTCAAGCGTAGAAAATCCGCCATTGTGAGAAGCGGTTGAAACGCGAGTGATAACACGTTCAAAGTAGTCTTTTAGATTTAGCACGTTTTCTAATAGTCAGCCTGTGGTCTAGGGGTACGATTCACCACCGTAGATCCCACATGTGGATAGTAACGGGTATTCGAGACTGCATGCTGATTTTCATTTTTTCAGAGGGATTTTTTCGGTCAAAGGTTGACCTATATCGATGACCGAGCGATCCCTCGAAAAACTGGATTTTTAATTCATATTTTAGGACGAATATTCATGAGAGTGACGTCAAAAAGCCTTGATCGATGTAAAAAATCAGGTGCATCAGCGATAACGTTATCGGTACGTTGCTTGCAACTGAGTGTAACGGGTGACACCTACATTCTAACCATTCAGATATTTGAAGACAGATTCGGGGACGGTTACTTTCAATAGTGTTTCAATTGAGGAATCAGATATTTGGTGGCCCAATTCATTATTACTTGTAACCGTAAGTGTCAGGTTAGGGTCACACTTACTCAGGTAAGTGTTCGAAAAATTTGAATTTCTGATAAAACATACCTATATTAAAGTTAACTATGAGGATAATTAGGGTTTTTTCTGAAAAATGCAGTGTCATGTGTTTGATGGTCCTCCCTTAAGTAACCGCGCGTTAAATGACTACCAGTCAAAGCAGCGACGGGCAACTGCGGTCACCAAGTTACCAGTCAATAGTTCAATTTAAGAATTTCTATGTTCCTCAATTTTTATATTTTTAAGGATTTATGCTTCTAAATTTTTGTAGCTACGAATATTTACTAGAACAAATTTCTCCATTTTTTTAATTTTTAGTTTCGCGAATTTGTGAATTCCCAAACCCTCAAATATACAAATTTGGAAAGTCGTAAATTTTTAAACTCGAATCCCCAAATTTCTAACTCTTCAAATTTCCAAATCCCCCAATAACCCAAATACTGAAAATTAAAAATTTCTAAACCCTCAAACTTCTAAACTCTCAAGTATTAAAATTTCCAAATCCTTAAATTCTCATATCTCTCAAATCCCCAAGTTTCTAACTCTTTAAATTTCCAAATCCCTAAATTTCCAAATCCTGAAATTCGAAAATTCCTAAACTCTCAAATTTCTAAATTTTCAAATCCTATTATTTCCAAATTCCTGAATTCCCAAATCCCTAAATCCCCAAATCCCTACATCTCTAAATCCCTAAATCCCCAAATCCCCGAATCCCCAAATCCCCAAATCCATAAATCCCTAAATCCATAACTCCCTAACTCCCTAAATCCCTAAAATCCCTAAAATCCTGAGACAAAAATAAAAAATGAATTTAAATTAATTTCTCTATTATTCCTAACATGATGTTTTGTTTTGATTAATTTGCGGCTCACCGTCTATATAAATAACCTTCTTGTCAAGTCGTGATTGGTTGACCTTGTCTCGTTACTGATCGAAGCGATTATCTCGCAAATGATAACGCGAATTAAAGCAACCATGATTCATGTAGCGTTACGTGAAACCGCGTGGCTACATTTCGCGGTTAAGAAAAATGTAAAGAAAAAATGAGAAACCCACGATATTATTCGCCGATGCAAGCTGAAACTGAGGCGTAAAACGTAACACCTTATGTAAGAAAACGAAGATTACTTCTGGTTTCATTATCGTAGTTTCGCGTCCAACTTTCGCGAACTTCTGCTCCCGAAGTTTTCGAAGATGTTACCGGGTAACTGCAAGTTATACTCTGGCATTGATAGTACCACGATAATTACTAATAACGGTAACGTAAGATAATCTGATTGTACGGTACTTTCTTCCTTATTTATACGATTTAGCAAGTATTCTAGATTGTTTTACTATTTTGCACGAGAGAGCAGTTTTGGTCTCTTTGAAAGTATTTTTAAAAGGAGGGATACTCTTGTATAAATATTTTATTATTTTATTGGTTTATTGGTTTACTGCTTTCGTGTTTTGTTCTTTTATTGGTTTATTGGTTTGCTACTTTGGTGCTTTGCTATTTTACTATTTTATTATTTTAGTACTTTATTGTGTTACTACGTGCACATGATGCAACTTCAAAATTATGTTATTCCATTACTTTACAATTTTTGCAATTTTGTGTTTGAGTATTCCATTATTCTACTATTTTATTAAGTTACTGTTATACAGCTGTACTGCTTTCATGATTTATTATTTCACTGTTTTATTGCTTTAGTTTTTAAGTTTATCGTATTATATTAAAATGTATCTATGATCCAATTTTTAAATTATTCATTATTTTATTCAGTTTATTCTTTTATTATTTTGACCATTATTTCACTATTTTAGAATTTTAGAATTTTACTAGAATTCTACTATTTCACTATTTCATTAATTTTCTGCATGGATGTACTAATATACCAATATTAAATTATTTTATTGTACCATTATTTTACCAACTTACTATATTACTTTTTTTAATACACCTTTAGCACAGACAACTCAAAACAAGCTCAGTTATTTGACTCTATTTACACATTGTCAGTGATATATTCATCGAACATGAGTTCATTAATAATCGAAAAATTGTTAACATTTCATTGTGTGCGTTTTTCAAATATGTTTCAAATATTTATAACGAACTTAATATTCAAGTATCATAAAATAACCTTGTCATAATAATAATTATAGTGTGCATATGTACCATATGTGCCTTTCTGTGAAAATGAACTACCATATTCTTTTATGTAAGCAGTATTTTAATAATCAAATATTTAAATTTGATACAATATCAATATTGTCTATGGCATGTATACATTACATCTCTCAGCTATAGAATTTAAGGGTTAACAGTGTTTACGGTTAATTATAATTCAACTGGGTCAAGAATCGATTGATGCAAACTGCTGAAACGAATTATAAGGCGACATTTAGAACATTTTTTATCACCTGTGCTGTACCTCATCATCGTGAAAGAACTTTTCAAGCGGATACCAAGAGAAAAAACTAGGCTAAGTGTGGTATCTTCAACGAGGAATATTTAACAAAATTAAGTTTGCACTATTAATAATCATGAGCTTAATTAAGCATTACACGAGACAGGTTTGCACAGAAATTTATTTTCACCGTATTTTCTTCGTATATTACATTTTAATACAATTTTGATGGTACTATAATGTTACCATTATTCATGTCACGAAGAATACGAAGATGTTTTGCACCATTAGTAGATTGTAGTACTTCAAGGGAATACAGAACAATTTCTCTTCGTCAGATATATCAAGAGTGTGACGAATGCACCCTCAAAAAATACAATAACTTATTCTGTTTGTGCATTAGTTACGATAATTTAAGGAACTCAAGTATTTAATGTTCATTCTTTTATCGATGTTCTTTTCATTCAAAATTTGTAACAGCATTTTATTTTAGAAAAGTAGTTAATGTTATATTAAATTAAAATTTACAATTTCATAAATATAACTAGATCTTAAATCGTTAATAAGTATTTAGGGATACTCCTAATAAAATTCTGATAAAATAAAATTGAAGAAAATTGCCAAATTTAAAAATGCTTAATATACAGGGATGATGCTATTTCACAATCTTTAATAGTGATTTATCTTAATAATATAATAAGTATTTCATGATCATCAATCCAAGGTGTAGCAAAATCGAAAATATTCAACTTAAAATAATTTCTTTCAGAAATAAAATAAATGCTTGGTAATCAATAATTACCATTGTAATTTCATGGTGAATCATTAACATAGAAATACCTGTAATACAAGATCTAATAAAATTAAAGATAACTACATTAAAGTCATAATCATTTATCTCGAATGCTTTCAGAGATGGTAATATTATACATAGACATCATCATATTATTGTAACATTATACGCAGGTTTCATACAAATTCAATCCTTGTATATTTCAATTATGTTATAATAAACATTTAATAACCAATAATTACAGGTGTAGTTTAATTTGTAATATTAAAAACACACATAGTTGAAATTTAACATAGTTAAAGACAACTGTATCAAATTCAAATAATTCAATTCAATTGAAAATTGGTGCGCATCTCTTCAATGACACCATTTCAAAATTTCGCTAATTTCTTTCGATAACCTAAGCGCTTAATAATCAATAATTACGGAATTTAATATCATCAATATTAATTTGTAATTTTCATAATATACGTAGTCTGCCGTTTAACAAATTTATAGATAATTGTTCGAAATTCAAAAACATTTGGCGCTAATCTTTCAGTGATTCTGACTGTTCCCAAAATTCACTAATTTCTTTAAATGACATAAACGCTTGATAATCAATTACGACAAATTGTAATATAATCAATATTAATTTATAATTTCAAAAATGTACGTAGTTACTTTAACATAATTAAAGGTAAACGAGCACAATCGTATCTAATTCAAAAATATTTGGCGCGAATCCATGACAATACCAAACTTTCTCAATTCAATCAATAAAAAGCCCATCAGACCTCGAAATCCAGAATAAAAATATTCTTAAAGAAACACATATGTACTCACAGGTAAACAAAGTCAGCCGATGTCTCGTATTTAAATGTTAAAGTGGCGCGATTAAAGCGAGTGTCGTTCGATAAGGGTGTCACGTGAGCGAGCGGGCGGCGATCGATATATCGAATCAGCACTCGCACTGCACACTTCGGTGACACTCACGCGAAGGGTTAAAACGTCGCGTCTCGGTAAAAGTCGAAAGATCGACGAACTTTCGAACGAGTCGCGAAGAAATCGGTGTAGTAAGGAGCGTTACTTCCGGCCTCCTTACCGCGCATGTACACAAATATGGCGTCCGCGACGGGGAAAGATGGTGAGCGTACGGCGGGGTTTGTCGGATCGATAGCTCGCGTGAGAGTGCGCGAACACGTACGTGGGTGATCGTCGCGACCTGGCCGCTACCGCGACTCGAGTATCCGGCGAGTATTACCCCGATGTCAATAGCGTACGTGCGTCCGTGTGACGAGCATCGTGACCGGTAGCTCGTCGACGACTAATTTAAATCGGTTCGCGGGTGTGTGTTCCATTTCGCGCGTTTCCGCGGACAACACGGCTCGTTCTCCAAACGGGGAGCCGATCATCTGGACCCGTTTTTCTCACGCGAGTGACTTTTACACGTTAAGGTTATGTTCGTGATGGTTAGGCGGGGAAGTGTCACGAAAGCCGGTATGGAGCCCCGTTGAGACCAAGTGATATGTCCGTGATGTCACGAGGCTCACCCTGGTGCTGGACCGCACCAGGGTTGAGAAGATCCATGTTTTTTCTAACAGTCATCCTACTCTCCGGCTTGTTGTCGCCAGGCGTAGTCGGCGAGAAGAGTAAAAAATGTAAGTAATTGATCATGGATGTATCGGTTATTTGTTCCCTCGTTGTTACACGGGATGATCTAGTTTTTATTTTGTCGCGTGAGGCAGTGCGAATGGGGTAACGTTGTTTAGGCTGAAATTGGGTTTGAACGTTCCGTGCCATGTGCCTCGTGATAGCTTTCTGAAGTTGCTGCGATTTATCGAAAACTTTAGACACGTTTTTTTCGGAAACTTTTTTTTACCAGTGTTCGAGTTCAAGCATGATTTAAGCAATGCTATTCATGTCGTGATTAATGCAGTATTAATAGACACGAATGATTTAACTTTTATGTTCTTTATTTTTAATTGTAGGTAAGGGAAGATGTTTATCTTTAATATTGCATAGATTTCGGTCTTTGCTTTTTAAACAGATGTTAACGCTTCATTTGATATTCAATCGCGATTAAACTGCAGTACTTTATATAACGGTTATTTAACGCTCACTATTTATTATTATCGTATTAATGATGCGGAATTGAATGATTAGATATTTGTCGATGTAATTACGTAGGATCTAGGGTGGGTCTAGTCCCTTTTCAATATCGGGATTTAACGCGTGGTGATCTAATGCATGACTATACAATGCATTGCAATTTAATGCGGCGGTCATACAACGTGTGGCGATTTAACACGTGGTGTTACAGTGGCTTGTAGAATGCGTAGAAGTATGTATAACTTATGGCGATTTTTCGTGTGGTGATTTAACGTGTGCCAATTTAATGACTGGCGATATAACGTGCCATAATCGGAGTACCGATTTAACACGTGGCAATTTAATATGTGACTATTTCACGCCTTTAACACGTGGTCATTTTTCGTGTAGAAGTAACATGTGGCGTTATAAAATGCGGCAATATAACGCGAGGCGATATAACGCGTGGCAATATAATACGATGCAATATATCGTGTTGCATACTAACGCGAGATGATACGACATCTAACAATATAATATACAGCGATATAACGTGCAGCGATATGGTGCGTGGCTATATAATGCGTGGTAATATAACACGAGGCTATATAACGTGTTGCATACTAACGCGAGATGATATGCCGTCTAACAATGTAACTTACTGCAATATAACGCGTGGCGATGTAGTGCGTGGTGATATAACGCGTGGTAATATAACACGAGGCGATATAACGCGTTGCATACTAACGCGAGGTAATATGACATCTAACAATGTAATTTATTGCAATATGACGCGTGGCGATATAACGCGTGGCGATATAACGCGTGGCAATATAACGCGTGGCAATATAACGTGCGGCGATATAACGCGTGGTACCTCAACGTATTACATTTTGTCGCGTGGTGAATGAATTTTTGAAAATATATCATATGGCAATATAACGCGCGGCGATTTAACGCGTGGCAATATAACGTGCGGCGATATAACGCGTGATACCCCAACGCATTACATTTTGTCGCGTGGTGAACGAATTTTTGAAAATATATCATATGGCAATATAACGCGTGGCAATATAACGCGTGGCGATATAATGCGTGGCAATATAACGCGTGGTACACGTATCACGTGGTGTTTCTAACACTTTAAATTGAAATTAACACTTAAAATAGTTTTAAGTTCTATAAAAATAATAGGGAATTTCTAAAAAATACCATATGGCTGTTTAACGCGTGGTAGTCGAATTTCTAAAAATATGCCATATGGCGATTTAACACATGGCGATATAACGCGTATTAATTAAACGACCTACATCCTAACGTATGGTGATCGAATTCGTAGAAATATAACATATGGCGATTTAACGCGTGGTAATCTAATGTATTGTAACGCGTAATGGTTTAACATGTAGACACAGATGTGGTAATTTAACGCGTTTCAATTTATTAGGTGGCGATTTAATGTACGACAGTGTAACTCGCAGTTATTTGATACGTAAAAGTATAAAGCATGACGTAGAAATATAACGTGTGAGAATATAACACGTGATCATGTAAATATCTTTTGTTAGCTGCGCTAGTAACTTTTTACATAATCTTTCGTCATGTTAGTCCAAGTTGTAAAATTACAGATGACTGAGCTATTAAAATTGTATCTATACTTTATACAAATTAGTGTACTTCTGCTTTAATTTAAAATTGATTAAGAATTATTCTGATGGTAGAATATACTATCGTGTTTAGATAAATGATATTATTTGTATCAATTTAAAATATCGTTAATTGAATTTTACATAAAGATTTCACTCTGAAAGGCTGTTGCGCTATATTTGTTCTGCAAACATTAACTTCTTTACCCATTAAACGTTACCATTTCGAAATATTACGTCGTAATTAATGCAAACAATACGGTTATCGTGGAAAGTTTGAATTAAGAAGTTGCAGCAACTCGGCGGTGCAGTTAAAGAAAAAAATAAATGGTTAAATTACCCTCGAACTTTAATTAAAGTAGTCTAGCCCATGGGGGTATGTTAAATTTCGTTTTCATTTCTCTCTTTTGTTTTAGTTTGTTACGTGGATCTTCTTATTCTATGTTGTATCTTGAGTGTTGGAATCATTGTTTCTAGCGAGAACTTTCATTTCTTTCTTTTTATTTTTGAGAACTTTTCGCGTGGTTTCAAATTTCATGTGCATATTATTTCATATCTATATATTATTTCATAATTTTATTAATTAAAAGCGATATTCACGAATATTTTATACACATCGTATCACTGAAACTAGTTTTGTATTATTAACGTAGATATGCTGAAAATATTATTGAATTATTTATTTGCTGTATGTTTAATACATTTAAGATTTTAATGTGTTTGAATTCTAATATATTTGAAGCGCACTTAGATTTTGAAATAAACGGCTAAAGTTGAGAACGAAACATTTAAAAAAAGTATTCTCGCAAAACTGGGTTAACAGAATCGAGATAGCGTTTTGTAGAGCTTTCAAAAAACGGGATATACGATTAGACGTTTATTAAAAGTGGGTTTTCAGTGAAAAACTTTAACTTCTTTATTGAACTACGTTGCGTGCAACGTATATCGATTAGTCGCGTATTCGTTCACTCGTTACTATGTTACTCTACAACTGTACAACGGTTGTAATTGCTGCTACCTTGCACACTGAAATCTACGATTTCAGAATATTGATTTGAAATGTTATATCACAAATATACACCGTTAATATCTAGTATGCGAAACGGTATAAGTGTTCAAACTATTTCTGTGGTACTCTATTACAACTGTATACTTGTTTAATTACTATTATCTTAAAATTAAAAAAAGTTCATTAAGAAAAGTTTATTTACAAAAGTTTATTAGCAATGTTTAAATAATATTTTCAATTAATTTGTCAAGTTAATAAATTGTTAAATTGTTAAATTAGTAAATTATTGGACATTTGAAAATATGGAAATGTGAGAGTTTGAGAGATTTGAACACTTGAATTTTATGAAATATTGAGAGGTAGAGAATTTGGGAATTTTTGAGGTTTTGGAAATTTTGGAAATTGTGGAAATGTGGGGAATGTTAGGAATGTTGAGTATTTTGATCATTTTGGAAATTGCAGAAATATTGGAAAATTTTGGTATTTTGGAAATATTGAGAATTTTTGAAATTTTTTAAATTATGAAAATTTTAGGTATTTTGGGATCTTTGGGACTTGTGGAAAATTGGGTAATTTTGGAAATTGGAGAAATATTGGAAAATTGAGGAATTTTGGGTACTTAGGAATTTTTATGAATTTAGGAAAATTTTCTAAATTTTTGAAATTATGGAAGTATTGGAAACTTGGAGAATTTTGAGAATTCTGGAAGATTGATGGAAATATTGAGAATTTTGGGAATGTTTGGTATATTGTGTATTTTGGGTATTTTGGGAATTTTTGGGTATTTGGGCATTTCAAAAATTTTTGAAATTGTGGAAATTTGAGGTATTTCGGGACTTTTGGAAAGTTTTGTAATTTTGAAAACTGTAGAAATTTTATCAATTTTGGATATTTTTTATACTTTGGAATTTTTAAGACTTTTGAGAAATTTTGAAATTTTTGAAGTGTTTGAAATTATGGAAGCACTGAAAATTTGGGGAATTTTGAGAATTCTGAAAATTTTGGAAATCATAGAAACATTGAGAATTTTGGGAATGTTTGGTACATTGTGTATTTTGGGAATTTTTTAAATCTTGGGTATTTTCAGAATTTTCGAAATTTAGAGAATTGTGGTAATTTTATAAAATTTGGAAATTTTATAATTTAATTGTTCCAGAATTTGCCGATTCAAAGATTCGACAATTTTTAAATATTGTCACAGTTTTAAAAAATCTATATAATACTCTAAATCGTGAAAATTAAGAATTTAAATTAATGATACTGAAATTGCTGAAAAGCGTTTGTTAAGATACTTTATAATTAATACATTGATAAATGACCTAAAAAAGAAATAATGTTGTTAAATTTTTATTTGTAATGTCTACTTCCGTCGATGAATCAACTATTACTTAGTAAATACACGTTCTTAATCACACTATAATTACCGACATAATGGAAAAATCGATTATCAGGATAGCACATCTCATAGTTTCGATCGAATCGACGTAGTAAGATATTTTTTTATACATTAACACGCTAAAAATTACCATTATCATTTTATTCATCGTACTATTTTATATAACAAGACAATTCGTTGAATTATTTTGAACTCTGTAGAAAACAAAAATTGTCCTACACTGTTAAAAAAAGAATCGAAAATTCATTGAACTACCTGAAAGTATTCAAGAAAATAGAATCGGTTGAATTATTTTAAGCTATTTAAAAATGAAAATTAGTTGAAGTATTTTAAAACGTTTCAAAAGTGAAAATAGACAGAATCATTTTAGCCCTGAACAGTCATACGAGTTATGAAACGACCCCAGCTAATTTAGCTTCAATTTTAACCACTTTATATCTTGAAAATCTGAATAAATACCTCTTTCGAAACTCCGGTATTTTTACTTCTTTTTTCTTCAAACTATTATATCTCAAGAGTGTACAGCTAAAATTTTAGCTCTTCATATTGAAATGGAAAAAAGTTTTGAATTTTTCTGTGGAAGTCATTATTTCAATTTTTTCACGTTTTTGAATTTTTTTCATATTCAAAGTTTAAATTTACTGAAATCGACTGTGAAATATGTTAAAGCAACTTTCGAAGATTATTTATAATTTTTTTAAGTTAAAATAATGAGTAGCTTCTTTGTAAGAATTTTTTAGTGGCTAGAGTCTTAAACGTCCCAGCGTGCCAGGTTGTTATTCTAAAGTGTGATCGTTAAGGATTAAACTCTTTAAAAAATAAGAATTAATTCGACTATCTAAAACTGTTAAGATAAAGAGAATATTCAAACTGAAAATTCGACTATTTAGTTCGTGCTAAAACAATTTGGTTCTTTTATGTATAGTATCTTCCTCTTTAATGTGGGTTCTTTCATTAGACACCCTCATTTTTCTCCATTTCTTGCTTCTATTAACTTTTAGTATACCAAGCTGGAGCGATCGATGCTCTTTATCAAGTCGAGTCCGTAAATGACCCCATGGTCTGTTTATTATTACGTTTATTTGCATTATTTCATTTTTTATTGCAACTCTGAGATTATGGACGTTAATAAGAATATTACTAAAATTGTGCAATTTACGCGTTAATCTTTATGATCCATGGAGGAAACATACATTATTTTCTGTTTAAAATTAAATAATAGTATTACTTAAAAAATTACTCGTTACTTTTTAATGTAAGAAACGTTTGGCAATTCGAACATTTGGAAATTTCAGAATTTGGGAAAGTTATATGATTGGAAAATTGAATATTTGAAGGTTTTTGAATATGGGATATTTGAAAGTTTGGATAGTTAGAAATTTGAAAATTTAAGAAGTTACATAATTGGAAAATTGCAGAAATTTCAACTGGAAGTTTCAAAATTTAAGAAACTTGAAAATGTAGAAATTTGGGGATTGCAGAATTTAGGAATTTGGAAATCTCAGAAATTCAGAATTTAGGAATTTGGAAATTTGAGAATTGAAAAGTTTGGGAATTTGGAAATTTGAGAAATTCAAAATTTAGGAATTGGAAGATTTGGGAATTTGAAAATTTGAGAATTGGACAATTTGGGAATTGGAAAATTTGAGAATTTTAAATTTGAGAATTGGTAAACTTAGGGATTTGGAAATTTGATAATTGGAAAATTTAGGAATTTGGAAATTTGAGAATTGGTAAATTTGGGAATTTGGAAATTTGAGAATTGAAAAGTTTGGGAATTTGGAAATTTGAGAATTGAAAAGTTTGGGAATTTGGAAATTTGAGAATTGGTAAATTTGGGAATTGGGAATTTTTAGAATTTGAAAATTTTGAAATTTTAATTTTAAGTACTGGAAAATTTAGGAGCTCAAAAATCTGAAAATTGGAAGCTTGTAAGTTTAGAAAATTTGGAATTTAAATATTTGCAAATTTTTGGATTTGACAATTGAAGAATTAAAATTTCGAAATTCAGAAAACACATATATACGAATTTATAGAGTTGTAAATTTCAGAATTTATGAATTTGCAAATTCATGAATGTAGACACATATACAGACAAACTTTGGGTCTGAGTGAGTCCTGTAATGAATGGCATTGAATATTAAAATATAACATGTAAAAGCAAAGATTTCCAGAGTTGCAGGTTTCGACTGATTAGTGGGTCGCGAGATGACTTTAGACGAGTTACATTAAATATTAAAATATGAAAAATTCAAAAGTGCAAGCGAATATTTTGTATTCGATGCTCTCTCTTTTTGAAATATACATTACAAACGAGTGGATCATGAATAATTGTACTTTTTGCGAACATAGCTCTATGATAATAAAAGTTAAGGTGGCGTTACTATTAACACGTTGACAGCCATGTCATCCATATACGGGTGATACTTAACTTTATATACTGATGTAACATGTATATTATTAAACATTTGTTCACTTTCCTAATCGAAAATATTGGGTTATTCGGAAAATCATTTCGTTTTTTTTTTCGATGAAACGAACTTATAGTGAATAAATATTTTATTCTATTACATATTGTCAATTCTGGTCCAATATGCTTTACAATCTTTCTGATAGTAACATAATTCTACGTTCATAAAATTTTCGTTTCTTGCTGGCAAAAAATTGATGCAAGTGAATTTTCACCTTTTCGTTCGAAGTGAAGGTTTTACCGTTTAAAAAATTCTGTAGTGATTGGAACAATTTTGGCACTGTCGTTCTGTTAATACGTCTACTCTATACACATCTGACAATTTTTTTCTTGCTTGAACAGCATTTTTACCTTTACGATAGTAAAAAAGTAAAATATGCCGAAAATGCTGCTTTTCTCTTTCCATAATTGATGGGGCACCAACCAAAAACTACCGCGTAGAATGAATGGAAATTTTTCACAAAAAAGCCTTGCTATATCAGTTCTTAAAATGTATAATGATTTGCGGCTTGAATGTGAAGGTAGGTGTAAAAAGATACAATTAAATCCTCTGTTGAGAAAAAACGAAATTACTTTCCGAACAACCTAATACTTGTATTAATTAGATGGATCTGTGGAAAATAATTCTAACGAGGTACTGTGAAAATACTTGACAAGATTTATTACAAATAAGAACACTACTGGATCTAATTTTCAATTGCGTCAGTGTGGCAGTCAATGTGATAATACGGTGTGAGGTAATTATACCTGTGATGATTTGACCAGTTAAGAAATCTTCCACGTGAACAATGGTACTCTGACATTAAATAGCGAAAATCGATATCTGAAGACATTTTTTAAGCCTTCATCATGTAACAAGACCACTTTTAAAAAAAGTTAACTCTTTGCACTCCTTAATTTTGATTACCTGCCAACATTCGTTCATTCACAAAATAAATCAAGAAAGGGATTCTGAATTAAATGTATTACAACAGAGTGGGGTATGTGACAAATATATTTGTTTTTTATTATAAATAGTAAATAAATAAAAATATTTATATTTAAACAATTCATTTATTTGAATAATTTATAATATCCAAGAGAAATGTGGTGTCGAGTCATATTCGACATAGGAGTGCAAAAGGTTAAGTTAGACAAATTTGAAAAGTATATTTAAAAATTCGGTAAATGGTTCAGTTGACCACTTTTCAAAATTAAAGAACTAGTAATTCATCCCCTGTTAGTAGCTGACCACTTATACTAGAAGAAATATATTTCATTCGCGAATTGTTCACAACGTATGAATTTTTTATCTGAACCGCACAATCTTAACAGAAACGCGAAGGAAACAGAAATGTGGCATATTACATTAATGAATTTAGATATTCGTTATTAGTAAGCCTACTTCACATGTAATTGCTTTAAAATTTAACTGACTGATCTTCACTTTCATCAAAAGTGCACGACTTATAAAAATCTTATTTTTTATGTTTTTTAACACTAAAACTACCAAACCGGTCAAATGACCGCTCCACAAGTTTTTTATTATAAAGTACACATTTTGTTAAAGTACATTCCTTTAAATCAGCATTGATTGTCATCAAAATAAAACATAAATGTGTGTACTAATTTATGTTTCGTAGTTTGTTTATTTATTTTTTAGCTTCACTTTTAATTTCAAGCGAAGTACACATTATATGTTGGTAGGTTTAGTGTTAAAAACTGGTACTACTGGTACCTGTACCTTACTTATGTGTGAATACATATGGTATGTAAGTAAGATATGAAACATGTGTGGAAATGATTTTTGTCATAAAGGTTATTAATATTTTGACTATATAGATTGAACTAATAGTCAACATAGAAAATACACAAAACCTAAGGTGGCAATAGTACACTGAACAATTACTATAATTATGTTCTGCAATATATTAAACTTGTAAAGAACAGATACGTTTGTTCACAACAGAAAGAAATTTGTCCAAAAAAAAGAAATTGGGGGAGGCAGTTGGATTTCTGTTAAAAAATAATTCTTTCCCAAAATCCTTTTACATTAATTTCCAAATTAGTTTACATTAATGTACAAAACAGCTTAACTTTTGTTTAAAACATTTTGTAATACCTTTCCCCGTTTACGATTTATAAGCAGTTAAATAGGGCTCGGATAAAAGGGTTCATTATTCCCTTAAAAGTATAAAACCAAGGAAGTTATATTTTAAAATAAATCCAATGAATAATTCTGTAAAGTGTCATTAAAATTAAAGTGCATTACTGGGCTTTTTTATAAATAATAATTCCAAATTTTGTTCAATTTTCCAAATTTTGTAGAGTGTTTCAGAATAATTTGTGAATTCTGAAAGAATTTACTTTGCTGTTTTAAGAGTTAATGGTTTAATCACTTTTTAAATGCACTTATTTATATATAACCATTTTACAGTCCTTTGTTCTATTTATTTAGTTAATTTCAGTTGCTATCTCTCAAGGATTTCCTTTTTCCGCTGGATAATAAACTTTCGTCTGTTTTCTCTAGCTTTCCTTACATATTTCATGCTCGCACAAAGCTTCCACTGAATTCAACGCAAAGCTCATCATTTTGGTCCTTTGCGAACGAATAATAACAAAACCAGAAGTTAACCAAGTGATAAGCTTCTGTGAGCTTAAGTGATAGCTTCATAAACATGCAATTTATGGTGCAATAAAATAACAAAGTTGTGGAATTGTTATAGTGGCAATTCAAGACATAGTAAATTATATTTTAGAAATGAATATTAAAATGTACAATGAATATCTTTAAAGGGTTAAGAAAAATGTGCAGTGAAAATATTTAAACATTTAATAGAAATGTATATTAATAGAATGTATGTTATAATGTTTAAATGTTTAATAGAAATGTACAGTGAAAATATTTAAATGTTTATCAAGAATGTATATTATAATGTTTATCAAGAATGTATATTATAATGTTTAAATGTTTAGTAAAAATGTACAGTGAAAATATTTAAATGTTTAATAAAAATGTATATTATAATGTTTGAATTGTTTAATAGAAGTGTATAGTGAACATATTTAAATGTTTAATAAAAAAGTATTAAAAATGATTTAATTCTATTTTGTTTTAATGCATATTACTTTAATTTCTTCTTGCTAATTAAACGAAAAATTTCAATCGATAAGACTATCACGAAATGACTATAAATTTTGAACTGGATTTTCGTGATAATAGTAACGCGAATGCAATAAAAGATTTTAAATGCTCTTTAAATTTCAGTCATAACTTTTTAAGACTTAAGAACTTCTTAAACCTTTACTGTATGACGCACTTCAACGTAAAATCGTTCGTCGATCTTATAATAATAATTAAAATCTGAGAGTTATGATGTTATAAATTAGTTATCAATCATTTATTTTTTATAATTTAGAATAATATTTTTGTTCTTATGTTCATTTATATTAATTTATATTTTAATAAATACAATTCTACAGTTTTGTCGTTTATATACATTAATTTATATTGATAATTGCGATGTTATAAATTTATTAGTAAAAAATTATTAATTAATTAGTAATTAATATATAGTAGCAATAATAATAGTAAAAATTAGTAATTGGCAAAAAGGAAAGTGTTAAAAAATACGTATAGTATCTCGTACAATTTTTGTGAATCGATATTTTTATTAAAATTGAATGACATAACTGCTAACTAATCAATTTAAATTAAATTATCAATAAAACTCGTTTTTCTCAAATTTTAATATATGTACTATTTCACAATACAATAAATTTTATTTGATTAATAACCGAATCCCAATTACTAACAATTATAAAATTTCATCTGTACAGTATTTTAGTGTTACCAAATCCTATCAGACTTTCAATATTTCGAAATCGTCCATTTAATACGCTCGCCACAATGTTGGTCACCGGTGACCGACATCCAGAATTTAATATTATCAAATAACTAAAAGAAAAGAAATGAAAGCGAATGCTACATGGTATTAATATTATACTATTTGGTCCAGACACCTGTCAAGTAGAAAGATTAAATAGAAAAATAAACGATCATAATTGTACTTACGTCGTTCGGTGTCTTTTCGTTATTTGATATTAAAAATATTCAATTATGTGCAAGTGTTGTACGATTTTTATTTTGTTTGAGCTGATTGTATTATAAATGTAATTATTATCAAATTTTTTTAATAGTTAATTGATATTCTCATTTAATTGAAATCATTAAAAAAATGTTACAATAAAAATCATAATATTGTAACAAATTTTACAATAAAATTATGTTAAATGTCATAATAAAAATTGCAACGAAAATTGTAATAAAATTATAATAAAAATTATAGCAAAAATTAAATAATGAAATAATGAAAGTTATAACAAAAATTCTATTAAAAATTATAGTATTTGATAATAATATTAAAATATTATATTGTATGTTATATATTATTCAATAATAAATATATTACATAATATTAATTAGTAAATAATATTATACATTATTAAATAATTAATATAATATACTATTAAATAATAAACAATATTATAATAATATTTTAAATATCATAATAATATCATGATAATAATATTTTATACCTATTTGAATGATATCAAAGAAGAAATACAATCATAAAGAATATTTTTAAGTCAAGCTTTTCCCAGAATTTTCAAAACCACTATTTCTTCACACATAAATACTTTCCTTGTATAACATAGCTCCAAGTTTAAGTATACACGACAATATAAATTGACCCAAAATTGAAATTAAACACAATCAATCTCGAGCTCAGAAATCTTCACACCTTAATAAAAAACGTTAATAATTTTCAAACGACCATATTTTCGCGTCCAATAAGGATCCACGTTACGCGCAGAAAGCTCAATGCCTCAAAAGCGAACTAAATTGAGTTTAGCAAGTTCCTATAGACTAGTGAAAAAGTATGGCGCACCTAGGAAGAGCTTACTTCGGTTCGAAGAGAACGTCTTAGCGAAAAAAAAGAAAGTATTCGCCATATTTTTCGAGACTTCGGTGGGAAATTATTACGGCGTCGGTAGAGGCCTCGGTAAACGAGCAAGCTGTCATGCGAAAATTGCTGTAATCACGGCAAAGTTACCGGAACAACGTTAATTGTTTGCTCCAGCGGCAAGCAGGAAGATTACCGTGTTGCCGCAGCCAGTGCACGACGAACGTGACACGGACCGATAAACGAAGCTAATTACGACAGTCAAATTAGCTCGACCGAACAGCCGTACACCGCACTGATTCGCCGGTCATACGTGATCGATCAATGTCCGTGTATCGTCGATCGAAATATACGCCTATCGTAATTACTAATATCCCTTGTTATATCGGTTGCCGTTCTGACGTCCTTCAAAGTTGCCATGGAAAAGCAAATGTTGCTACGGAACGGTATCTCTTAATATTTCTGGGTTCGGAGGAGCTGGTGGGAAGACAACGTATGCTACGTATGTGTTGATTGGTAGGATTTATGCTGAGGTGCAATGTAGATTTTGTTTGGTGGAGGATGTGTAGGAAGATGAACAGTTTGAAATTTGTTAATTTTCGTGTTTTCGAATTGTTGAGAGTCCAAGTGATCCAATTTGCCAATTTTCTATCTTTCTAATTTCTCAATTACCTTATTTCCTAATTTCCCAATTTTACAATTTCCCAATTCCTCCATTCCTCAATTTCCCTATTTCCTAATTCCCAAATTTCCCAAATCCCCAATTTCCCAAATCCCCAATCTCCGAAATCCCCGAACTCCCTAATTTTCCAATTTTCCAATTTCCAAATTTCCAAATTTCCCAATTTCCCAATTTCTCAATTTCCCAATTTCCCAATTTCCCAATTTCCCAATTCCCCAATTCCCCAATTCCCCAATTCCCCAATTTCCCAATTCCCCAATTTCCCAATTCCCCAATTTCCCAATTCCCAAATTTTCTAAATCCCCAATTTCTCAAATCTCCAATCCCCGAAATCCCCGAACTCCCTAATTTTCCAATTTCCAAATTTCCCAATTTCCCAATTCCCCAATTTCCAAATTTTCTAAATCCCCAATTTCTCAAATCTCCAATCCCCGAAATCCCCGAACTCCCTAATTTTCCAATTTCCAAATTTCCAAATTTCCAAATTTCCAAATTTCCCAATTTCCCAATTTCCCAATTTCCCAATTTCCCAATTTCCCAATTCTCCAATTCCCCAATTTCCCAATTCCCAAATTTTCTAAATCCCCAATTTCCCAAATCTCAAATCTCCAATCTCCGAAATCCCCGAACTTCCAAATCCCCAATTTTCCAATTTCCCAAGTCTCGAAATTGGTAACCTTGATAATCACTGACTTCTCAAATATGAAAATCTGAAAATCCACCCTTTATAAATTTGAGTATTCAAATTTCAAAATGTACACATAAAGTCGATTTAACGCCTTGTAAATACGTCAGAAAACATAGAGAAAATTTTGAGATATAAAAGTCAACAATTTTCTTGTAAACAAATTTCCCAACATCTTACATCACATTCTCATCTGATTTTCTCACAGTATGGCTCCAGTTCTCCACGATCTCCTCACCCTGTATATTCCTAATGCAAGTAGAAATACATTGTTGGAGTAGTTTTATCAGAAGGAAATTCGATCAGCTTCGATGGGAAAAGATTCGGTGTAAAGCAAAGCTTTCTATGCGATAGGTTTCCCACGTGGCATCGATTTTCTCGTACTAGGTATAGATTTTCACCTTTGTAGAAAGTGCAGCTCACTCAACACCGAAGCCACTGCTTTTCTCTCGGTTCGAAGTACACTTGCTCCATATTTGCATCCGGTGTTCAAGTGTCCATCCTTCTATCTTGCATCTACCTGCTCCTGAATGGCAAGCTTCAATACGGATCTTTCCTTGCTGCACTTTGATACTGGATTTATCGATTACGGGAAACGTTCCTTTTATCGGTTAATAGTAATGCAAATACAGTAGATTCTCGTATAACGGTTCTAAGTAATATTGATAACAGATTGTCGTATAACGCGGTTCTTAGTAATACAGGTACAATAGATTGTCGTATAACGCAGTTAGTAGTTATGCAAATATAGTAGATCTCCATATAACGTAGATAATATTAATACGACTACAATAGATTTTCATATAACGCGATTAATAGTAATACAAGTACAATAGATTTACATATAACGCGATTAATAGTAATACAAGTACAATAGATTTTCATATAACGCGATTAATAGTAATACAAGTACAATAGATTATCGTATAACATAGTTAATAATGATGCACCGATGTCAACTCATCAGATGGCGCGTAAAGAGGCTGTCCCAGATGTTTAGAAGAGCTACGGCTCCAATTGGTCAGGATAGAAAAATGGACGTCTCACACGTATTTTCGGCGGTATATTGGCTCGTGCGGTCGCACACCGATTAGGCCAAAAACAATAACAGGCAAACGTTTTGAGAGTGAGATAGGGCGAATTGCGTTCAGCAGTTGTTATCGTCATTATTATTCTTATTTGCCTAAATGTAACTGGAAGTGGTCACGGTGGGGAGCTGCTTTTACTTTGGGTCACGCGCCAACTTGTGGGTTGACATCTGTACGTCTCTAGTACTCTAAGGGTTAAAACTGTTTTTGGTTCCACTAGTTGTTTCAATATACTATACAATAATGTATCAACAAACTTTTTAATCAATTTCCATCGTTTTGAAAGTCACGGTAGTTTCTAGTGTTCGGAGTAATTCATTCGCAGACTTGACATTCGTTAATGGAATACTTATAGTGAGTTATAATTTTCGAATGCAATGTATTCGTAGTTTATCGCTGTATAATTCTACCTACGAAGAAAAAGACAATGCAACACTGTGTTAATATTTTATAAACGATCTAAGTTATCGACAGTGAAAGTGAGATTTGGTTTTTTGAAACGTAACAGAGTGTTCACGGTGGGTAGCTTCGTTTACTTTGGATCGACCGACTCTTGGGTTGACAACTGTACAGTTGACTTCGATATGACGCGATTAATAGTAATAGTAGTATAGTAAACCTTTGCATAGCACGGTTAATAGTCATACAAATACAATAGACTTGCATACGACACTAATCCTTTGTATTTGAGAGGTGACTTACCACGTGGTCCAATGCGACAACCCGAAAAGTGACCGAATCATCACTTCATATCTCAAATTAGTCCACAATCGTGACTCAAACTCCATCTTCGAACTTGACAGTCGTGTCAATAAGAATATTACTTTCATAGTTTTTGTGAAAGTTTTAACAGCATGTAAAAACTTTAATTGACCAATTGAGAGATTTTCGCCAGACTCGTGATCGAACCTTTACTTTGACCTCTAGTTTCGATGAAATTCGATCAAATGGAAAGCTTCATGTTATTCTAATGGGAGTTAGGAAGATTTGCTAGGTTTATCTTAACGAAAAAATCCCGGCAAAAGCGTCAAATAATGTATTAGCAATACTTGATCCGACAGGCTGAGGACTCGCCTTGGCTTTATAAAATGCAAAAGAAAATACAAAGCTTGATATTTAACAAATCTTCTTTCTGGTGCGAGGATACATATAATATAATAGTTTAATATGTTCATTCGTAGGTTAACTTTTAAGTCAGCTATGAGAAATTTATCGACTGTATGGAAAATTGAATTCTTATTTCATACTATATTCATTCACCTATATTCACAGATTCATTCTTAATTCATATTCAACTACATCTGATCATTCATCTATATTCACAGATTCATTTTTAATTCATATTCAACTACATACATCTAATGATTCAGCTATATTCACAGTTCATTCTTAATTCATGCCAAAGCATTGATACATCTAATCATTCATCTATATTAATTCTTGCAATATGCAAACATATGCAGTATGCAGTCTAACTATGAGAAAGCGAACTATTAGAACGAAGAGTCAAATTAAAATTGTTAATCACAAACTATGTTGTATTAACTTTGACCATTACAGTGAAATCTGATGTTTGTCAGACTATAATAAGTTACTTACGTTTTCAATATTATCTTTCAATCTTTTACTTCAGTTCAATTTGTCATTTCATCTAATTTAATTTATTAATTCTACGTCTCCACATTAAGGACCATTTCTTTCACTTACTTTTTCTGTAAATAAATTAACCGAATTTTCAGTATCGAATCACCACAGTCAGATTAATGTATTAACAATATACCATTTATTTTCTACTAACAATTAATTGATAAAAAGGAGTTATTTTTCGCTAAAATAGCAATCGCATACTTATTACATATTGTTAAGCAGCATAATTGTCCCATTCGGTGTGCGACATCATAAGTGTTGTGTAAAGTCAAAGTGAGCTTTTAAACTCTACTTGAGATTAAACTACCTATCGTGTGGTCGCTTTTAAGCTCGGCTTAGACCTTAAGCTTTGGCAGCGAACCCTCTAGGCAAATAGTTTTGATTGATAACGGACTAGGAGAAACATCGTAATGGATTGAGTACAAAGGCGGAACTAACCACACTCAAGTTTGCAGGTAGCATAATACAGAAGCGATGTAATAGCACTATTATGATTGTTCTTACTACAATGTATCTGGTCTAAGGAGTTACATTATTTAATTGCACAACGTACCTATGTTTTGTTGACTCAGTTTTGTCTAGTCTGTGCAGAGCTTCTTTGAGATAATTATCCACTGTAAGCATTTAATAGTTCTAACACTCGAACAATATTGATAACTCAGTTTATATAATATACATGTATAATATATTTGTGTATGTTTTATAAAATAGCGTTTGTGTTATATATTATATGAAATGGAGGTTTATTGCTATATCAAGGTTATGTTATACTAAGCTGTGTAATATCAGAATTATTACACAGAAATTATGCTTGTTACATAAATAAATTAGTAACTTTTTCAGGGTTATATTACAAAATTATTCATATATGATACTAATGTTATTTCATATATAAATATAATTTAGTATTATTTATTTTATTTTATACTTACATTTACATAAATATGTTTTTACACGTAACATATATACAGTCTGTAACATAAGAGCGTGGACGCAATATTTCTGTAAAAAAAACCTTTTTTTACGAAAAACTGTATGTAAACCAAAAGTATATTTCGACTAATTTTTCTGCATACGAAACAGGCAGCGACCTACATATTTTTCTAATTCGGTCCACTAACGCTTTCAAAGTTACACTGCGGCTACCTTGAAGCTTCTGCTTCATAATAGCCCAAACATTTTCGATTGGGTTTGCATCAGGGGACTGAGAAGGCCAAGGCAGCACCATGATGTTGTTTTTCGCCTTCCATTCGGTACACACCCGGCTCCGATGTTTTGGATCGTTGTCTTCTTGCAGAAGCCATCTATCACCAGATTGTTTAAACTACCGTTTTGTTGATAACAATAGTCCTCTCTGGTATAATTTTGTCATTCTTTGTGCGTTTAAATTGCCTGTAAAAACACACAATGTCCCGAAACCACGTGCATTGAAACATCCCCACACGTGCACCTTTAATGGGTGTTTTACAGTTCTTTGGATTACGGGATTACCACGAACTGACCAGGCATGCTTGATAGGAGACCAAGCCCAAAAGGAACATTCATGCGATTTATGCAGATATTTAGCTGCACTTCGAACGCTCATTTTTGGTCCTTTCGGATGCGAACAGAGAAAGACCGCTTCAAACCGTTTTGCATACGCTGCACTCACATTACAAACGTCTCTATTTCTCAGCGATATGAACGAAACTAAAAGATTTGTGACAATTGCGTATTAGGGAAGACAATGAATGTTCACATTATAACGGTCGTCATTTTGTTTTGTATAAACATTCGAAGATATTGCGTCCACGCTCTTATGTTACAGACTGTATGTTAATATATTATGTTAAAAGTAGCACCTAAACATTTTAGAACGAAATACGTCCAAGCGAGGGTTAAACCAATATAAAACCGAAAGAAATACCGATCCACTAGATTGATAAAATTTTAAAGTCCCAACCCCGAATTCGTCCGATTGAAAAATATTCTAGGTAATAAAGTCCCGGTTACTATCTTTTTTTTCTCGTGTTCTTCGAACGCGGACGATTTCTCTTTTACGCGGTGAACATCGGTGGCAGAGCCGCATACTCCTGTTTCTTGCATCCCTTTCTCACCCTTTGCAGCCCTTCTCGAAGCACCAACCAACGGCAACCCTTGTCACTGTCTGGCGGCTTGATTTCTTGCTAAACTCTGCCGGCAAGAAACTTCGCATCCGGGAAGGAGTGACTTCGCTCTTTCCCCATTTACTTATCCCCCAGGATAGTCGGGTCGGTCCAGACTGTGCATCACCGGTGACAACGGTCCTTCGACTTGGCAAAATTCCACTCAATTTCCACGGAAATTCATGTGCGATCGACAGACCGCGAAATTTTCCCTTGGACGATGCTCCCGTGAATTATTGTTCTTTGGAAATATTTAACACTCAAGCAAAGTGGTCAACATGTTCGAGATTTTAACCCTGCATAGATATTTCTGTTGTGGACAACAAACTTAACTTTTGAGTTGTCTTTTGAGGTATTACTGCTGTTGTTATAACACTTTATATTTAGCTTAAAAACACTTATTACAAATTGTAGTGTTAAATCGACCTTTCGAGCGACATTAACCCGAAAAGGTTTGAGTTTGAAAGTTTAAGATTTTTTAAAGTCTGTGTTGGTTTTCATCTAGATGAATAAAGAATGTGTACATTAATTTATGTTTTGACGAAAGTTTTTCAACTTCATTTTTAATTTAATAGTAAGTGTGTATTAGTTCAGAAGTACCTGTAGGAGAACGTTCATATAATCGGATCAATGAATTATTGCATCTAGAATCGGTATGCTTAGCTAAATAAGTACTTTTACCAAACTGTAAAGCATATTACTTTATCATAGTATATAACTGAATTATCATCGAATCATGTTCTTGAACTTCAACTATGTAATATGCAATGATTTAACAGTGAACCGTAAACAACAGTGAAATTGCCATCGCAAGGACACTTTTGTCGCTGAAGTAAGGACTCGGTCGATTTATAGTCACGAAATAGATTGGAGCTTTCCGTCGTCTGGCGAGTTTCGTCAAATTGAAAGCCACCAAGCTGTAACTCGTAGTGGCGGCTTTCAATCGTTATATCGAAATGTTGCGCGGGAATTACTAACAGTAAACGCCCGATTGCTACCACCGGTACCCTCTACCTGTCGCTTTCTCGGTTTCGTCTCTTTGTACGTCAGCCACCTCAATTACCGAGGCTGTTCGTATCGGTAACTTCGAGACGGCCAATCTGCCTAGACGAATCAATTGAGAGCAAGCTGGTTCAATTAGCATGTTTGGACCTTTTGATATACAACGGAATTTCCTACGTTGTTGTAGATGTAGTTCTTATGGCTTTCTGGGTTTCTGCTGACTTGATTTGTTAATTCTCGAACTTGTTGCTTTGTGATCTTCATAATTGGTGTGTCTAATAAGTTGTATTCAGGCAAGTGTCACATTGTTTGATTTAGTCATAGGTGCGTTAACATTATTATTACGTAATTGATGGTCAATCACTGTCAGTGAAAAGTGTTAGAGATCTATGTAGATATTACCTTCTAGTGCGATTTATGTTTTACAACATGATTTCTTTATGATCTCCATATTGATGTGTGGTGTGTACCTGTTTTGTCAGTTTAGCCAAGTGTCACATTGTTAGATTTAGTCATAAGTGCATTAACATTATCATTACACAATTGATGGTCAATCACTCTCAATAAAAAGTGTGACAGATCTAAATATTACCTTCTAGTACAATTTATTTTACAACATGATTTCTTTATGATCTCCATATTGATGTGTGGTGTGTAACTGTTTTGTCAGTTTAGCCAAGTATCACATTGTTAGATTTAGTCATAAGTGCATTAACATTATCATTACACAATTGATGGTCAATCATTCTCAATGAAAAGTGTGACAGATCTAAATATTACCTTCTAGTACAATTTATGTTTTACAACATGATTTCTTTATGATCTCCATATTGGTGTGTGGTGTGTACCTGTTTTGTCAGTTTAGCCAAGTGTCACATCGTTAGATTTGGTTATAGAAGTAATAATATTTATAATTCTACCGTCAAAGTACTATGTGACTGTCAAATACTGTCCACAATGAACAGACTTAGAGATTTAGACACGATGCTTACGTCCAATTTATGTTTTACTTTTTCTTGATCTTCATATTCACGATTGAAGTATGTCTAATATAAATGTGTGTATAATAATGTGTATCCATTCAGTTTAATGAACTATTACGTCCTTAAATTCAGTCATAAGAGTAATTACATTATTTAGCAATTATTCACAATAAACACTGCTAAAGATCTAGTCATTAGAGCGCATTACATAAATCTATCAATCCCTTCTGTTTTCATTAACCTAAATCTGTTGAAAATTATGGCCGACTTTCAGCCATTCCGTAAATAATCCAACAGTTTTAAAAACCGTTTTATTGTGTCCTATACACAAAAACAGAAAACTTTATCGTGTTTTCACCGGCATGAGTTATATCGAAAATTCGATTTGGCATATTACTAATAATATTGTTTACTGTATTCTCTCCGACATTGCGCCATATGTCGACTGCTGCGAGTTTTAATTCATTTACATTTGAATATGTACGATTGCTCAAAAAAGTCGTTCGTATATTCTCCATAAATTTTCTATCGGATAAACGTCAGAATGTACCAATTCAATAACAGAATATTATTTTCGACAAATCATCATAACATGCAGATTTATCTGAAAATTAAATTTTTGTGGTATTCTGTCCAATTTTAAACAATTTATGTATCGATATAATTATTATTTTTTTGTGGAAAAATGCTGTTTTTCATGAACCGAGAATCGCTAACCATAACCGAGCCACCGCAGTGCATTTCGAAAAATGTTTCATATTTTCTCTCATACCGTGCCAATTGAATTAAAACCATCTGGACCATCTAGATTGAATTTTTCCTCCTCACTGAATATAACCTACAAAAAACAAATTGTAATTGCAAAATTTTCGTTTCTTATAAAATAGATATTTTTGCGAACATTTTTCCAATACTTGTGTTTGCTTTAGCAAATGGTCTTGCTGATTTATCTTCGTCTTTCGAACGAAGTATTGTTTTTTACGAGTACAGCTCTTGTCAGTAGACTTCAGGGTAGTTATTTTTAGACAATAATAAATAACGTATGTTTAATGAAGTCGAATTTTGGAAGGTACAAGTTTGAGACATATGCCAATGTCAACAAAGTGGTCGCAAGGAAACAAATACGAAACAACCACAATAAATGCATTAACGAGCTAGTAACTCTCTTTTGTTTCTCCAGACAAATGATTACGGATCAATGATTGATTCGCAGGTCTACGATAATTCTGCAACGAAACTCATAAAGAAATCCCCCGGAAAAAGTTGTCGCTTTTTACGACGAAGAAAAAAGGAAATATAAAGGGATAATCTTTACGCATTGGACCATACCTTTTCTTCTTTTCCGCTCGGTGGTTCTCCTTCTTTATATGCAACCAGCATAGTAGTGCATCGTAAGCTTCGGTGCGGTTATTCTTCCCTCGGGAACAATGTATCTACTTGCAGGGGAAATACGCTTATGATTTTGTAATATTTCTTCCATCCAGTCTATAAGCATCAAAGTACACTCTGTGCTTTCTTTGCTTAAGAGTTATATCCGGATTTATGCTCGCGTAATCTCGTCATAGATCATCCTTGATTACTCGTAATAATAATTTCGGAAGTTTGGATGAGATTATTATCTTTGCCATTTATTTCTTAATTTTTCGTAAATTTTTTAGATTCCATCTTTTTCATTTTTTGTCTTTCAAATTTATACTCATACTCGAATTTAAAGAGTAAAGTAATACATAATATAGTAACTCAATAACACATTAAATTCCAAGTCATCCATATTCGAGTAACACCTTTCCCATAAAAATCCTGTCAAATTTTAATTTCATCAAAAATCCTATTTCTCTCAATTAGAAATATCTAAATTACTTATACACTGTAAAAATTATGCAATTACTTATACAAATAAAATGTATATATCACAAAAATATAAATATTTATGCATTGATAAATGTTATCAAAATACTATAAAAATAATATACAATAAAATTTAGTAAAAGTCCCTCAAATGTAATGTTCAATATATTCGTGGCAGTACTCAAGATGTCAATACAAATTCAGTTTACAAAATTTTAGTGCGATCGACAAATGTCCTCGAGGACCGGGGCGGACAGTTTACGTCGATTCACTTATCCACGCGAATATTTTTGGAGGGAAAGAGTATCGACGTTATTACCGAGCAAGTATTTGCCTCGTTTCATTCACGTTTCATCCGGTATTCATAGAAAACGCTGGATCTGACGTTCGCGGGGACGTGTTCGTCGACAGGCGGCAGAAAGTTAAGAGGGTCGAAGGAAACGAAGAAGGGGGCTTTGGTTGGAAAATTGAGACTGCATCTATCATCCTGAAGCTACCTCAAAGAAACCGAGACGTCTCGTCCGAAGGAGCTAGCCTCGGCTAAGGTAAATGTTGTCTCACCTCGCCTACTGGGCGTACGAGGGCAACGCAAACAGATCCTACGGCCATATTTAACGTTTTCCTCCGCCAGAAGGACTAACCACTCGTCAGGACAATGTCTGATAAGCCGAAAGCCTCAAAATAGTATTAACGTAAAAGGTGCAAATTCTATTTTATTGCGAAAATTATTTGAGGTATTTTGAAAGTGAGACAAGTGAGATAATAGATACATTATTACCAAAACAGTGCTTCTGAAAAATTTGGTTTCACAATGAACCATCTTCATTTTTCTGTACCAGATAAAAACTCCAGTAAACCTTCTATATCATAATTTATAAATTAGATTTAACATTATGATAATACATTTAATCTGTTATGATGATCTAACGAGTTAAGCTGATAACGAGTTAAACTTAACTCTAATATCTTAGAGTTAAGATGATAGACGTAACGTAACGCATTACGGAGCAATGTTTATCCGTTCATACGGTAAATAACGCATGAAGCAACATTACGAAACACGCGGCGGGTATTTTGTGGTCGATTTATATTTTCCACGTTACAAGTACGATTTAAGTGTCACAGTAATATTTTCCATCTTCTTTTGTGCCGCGTTCGATACATCCCGACATATATTTCAAGTGTCTTTTTCACGACCGAGGAGGCCAACGGTTGAGTATCTTGAGATCTGAAATAGCGACAAGAAAAAGCTCGGTCCACGGACAAATGGCTCATGGACACTCGAAATGGGTTTCCAATGTCCGTGGATACGAGTCCATTCCACGTTTCAATGACAACACAATTCTGACTGGACAAAGTATAACAGTCAATTGGTTTTTCTTTTAGGAGCCACCGTTTCGAACATTTATTTCTTCACGGAAAGTCGAAAGACGTTTTAAGTTCTACCCTTAACTTTCTGCTGTCAGAACGTTGTCCAAATATGTATTTATGGATATGCTAATTTTTTAGCTGCAATTCTTTGGAAGTGATTGAAAATTATTTATTCAGTGAAAATTTGTTCATTTCAACTTGTATTTGTTATAGTTCTTCTTGCTGCATAATTTATTTGTCAGACGTCATTCAAATTATTCATAGCTGTAATTTTAACGAAAGAAGGAAAAGTAAAATGTGAGTGTTTTTTGTTCTGCAATCTTTGGCTATTATAAATTATAATCAGACCTAAACCTTGAGTCAAACAGTATTAAAAATTTCAGCAAGATTTGTCACAAAAATTTGAAAAAGTTTGAGCTATGACTGCATGAGTGATCAATGATTACTTTTCATTTTTTGGATATAACTTTGCACTGAAACTGTAGAATGATTGAGTATGCTTCAAAAATGTTATCGATACCAATTATTAAAATTAGAAATTAGCAAAACAAAATCGAGAGTAAAGAGAATTTAAAAATTCGAAACCTATCCGTAAAAAAAATCGCTGATAAAACATATCCACAGAAAAGCGAGTTTACGGCGTTATCGATTTCTCTATCTTCATTTGCGTGCTCCCGCCGTCTGTGCTTTTGTCTTTTTGAGCTGTTTGTCCTTTTCGAACCTTCCGGCAATTCGGAACACCGCGCGTCAGAAGCAGACCCTTTCATCCCTAGCGTAGGTATTATCGTGCACGCCATCTGCACCTACAACCCTTTCCTGGTGGTTTGTGCTCTCGCGAACCTGCTACGACCTCGCCCACACACGCACAAACACATATATAGGGTGTCCCACTAACTCTGTTTTAAATATCATTGTTGATTTTTAATGATGAAGTATCTGGAAAAGATGAAGAGTTAGGATAAAAGTAATCTTTTACATTTGGTCTATTTGTTTTCGACTAGATTTTCCTAGTCGTCGTTTACGGATACAGAAGCCAGAATTATGTGAAAGACACTTAAACTTCTGTCTTCTCAAGTTTTTAAATTTTCTAATTTTTAGATTCTTCAAATTTGTAGATTCTCATATTTTTATACATCTAGATCTGAATAAATTTGAGATTTACCAAATACCTCTATCTAGATATGTTTACTGGTATTTATTAGTATTTGGGAAACTTCGGATTCAGGGATTTGGGCATGTGAAACTGGGAATGTAGGAATTTGAGGGTCTAGTTTAAAGAATTTAGGAATTTCAAGATTTAGGAGCTTGAAGAGTTAGAAATTTGAGGATTTAGAAATTTATAGATTTAGGAGCTTGAAGAGTTAGAAATTTGAGGATTTAGAAATTTGGAGATACTTGTATTTGGGAAATTGAAGATTTGAAATCGAGGTATACAAAAATTTACAGATTTAAGGATCCAGAAAGGGTAGTCAAGAAATTTGAAGAACGAGGAACTTATTGCGAGCGGGGATATTGGTATTTGGGAAACTTTGGATTCTGCGATCTGGATACGTGAAAATCTAGGAATTTAAGGGTCCAGAAATTTGAGGAATTTAGGAATTTGGAGATTTAGAAGCTTGAAGAATTAGAAATTTGGGGATTTAGGAATTTGGAGATACTTGTATTTGGGAAATTGAAGATTTGAAATCGAGGTATACAAAAATTTACAGATTTAAGGATCCAGAAAGGGTAGTCAAGAAATTTGAAGAACGAGGAACTTTGAGATATTGGTATTTGGGAAACTTTGAATTTGGAAATGTAAATATATGGAAATCTAGGAATTTGAGAGTTCAGATACTTCAAAGACCTTAGCAATGAAGGTCATACAAATGGTCTCAACACAAACTATTATCTCAAATTAATATTTAATCTTATTTAAAAAAAATATCACTTAATTTAAAATTTCTAAAAATATGACGTTGCTAAAAAGTTTTCATCGGTAAACCATAATAATCTAAATATTTCCTCGTAACAAAGTTAAAAGTACACCCTGTAGACTTTCATTTTTGCAGTATCTTCCTCTTTGACTTCTTTTGCTTCTTCTTCCTCTTCTTTTCCTCCTGGCTATACTCGAAACGATGTTGCTTACCTCGTGCAGCACGTTCAATAGATATCAAATGATCAACGAGACACTTCTGGAAAATATACGCGAAAAATATGTTCCTTGCAGCTCGTGCTTGACTATCGAGCAAGCTTGCACGTATTTTCAGACGATTGGAAATATCGAATAAACGTGCACGAGATGATACATGAATAATTTAACCGTTCATTTTTTATTCCGAATAAATGGATCATTTTTGAATCACAACATTTCTGATACCTTTGTGTTGCAGTGGTTTTTATTTGGTCGATGTACCGAAAGTTCGGGTGAACGATATTGCGGATATTTTAGGATTTTCGGTATACGCTGATAATATTGGGATATTGGAATATTGACGAAATTGTATTGACGGTGTACATATTGGCTGGAAATTTGGGAATGTGTAGATTTGGAAATTGGGCGATTTGGAATTTGGAAAATTGGAAATTGAAGTTGGATTGAAATGCGAACGGTTGGAATATTTGGGATTAGGAATTTGGGGATTTGGAGAGCTAGGATTTGAGAATTTGATGATTTGGATTAAGAATTTGAGTAATTCGGACGTTTGGAGGTTTAAATATTTAGGAAATGTAGGAATTTGTGAGTTCTTAATGAGTTCTGAATACTAGTAATATTTGAAAATTTGGATACTTGTAATATTTGTAATAATTGTAATACTTGTAATACTTGGATACTTGGATACTTAAACTTGAAGATTTTGAAGAAAATTGAAAATATAGAAATTTGAAGATTTTGAAGAAAATTAAAAATATAGAAACTTGAAGATTTTGAAGAAAATTAAAAATATAGGAACTTGAAAGTTTAAAAATTTGGGAATTTCAAAATTTGGAAGTTTGGAATGTAAACATTTGGAAACTTGATAATTTAAAAACTTGAAAATATGAGAATTTGTAGATCTGAAAATTTCGAATTTGAGAACTTGGAAAGTTGGAGATTTGCAATGTTAAAAATTTAAAAACTTTATAATACCAAAATTTGAGGATTTGAAAGTTTAGAATTTTTTAAATTTAGGCAATTAGAAATTCATGATTTTGAGAAATTTAGAAATTTACGAAATTTTAGAATTATGGGAATTTGGAAATTTATGGGAAGATATGGGAATGCGAGGATTTAGGAATATAGACATTTATATATTTAAGAATTTAGGAATTCAGGAATCTAGAATTTTGGGAAATTTGGCAATCTAGGAACTTAGGAATGTAGGAATATAGGAATCTAGGAATTACTGAACCTAGGAGCCTATTATAGAATTTTAGCAATCTAGGAATTTGGGAATGTAGGAAATTAGGAATGCAGGAATTGAATAGTATAGGAACTTTGGAATTTGGGACTTTGGAAATCTAGGAAATAATGAACCTAGGAACCTAGAATTTTACCAATCTAAAAATTTGGGAATCTAGGAACTTGGGAATTTAGGAATTTGGGAATGTAGGAATTTGGGAATTTAGGTATTTAGGAATTTAGGAATTTGGGAATTTGGGAATTTAGGAATTTAGGAATTTAGGAATTTAGGAATTTGGAAATTAGGAATTTAAGAATTTAGGAATTTAGGAATTTAGGAATTTAGGAATTTAGGAATTTAGGAATTTAGGAATTTAGGAATTTAGGAATTTAGGAATTTAGGAATTTAGGAATTTAGGAATTTAGGAATTTAGGAATTTAGGAATTTAGGAATTTAGGAATTTAGGAATTCAGGAATTTAGGAATTTTGGAATTTAGGAATTTGGAAATTAGGGGATTTGGAAATTAGGGGATTTGGTGATTGGGAAATTTGGGAATTTGGGAATTTGGGAATTTGGGAATTTGGGAATTTGGGAATTTGGGAATTTGGGAATTTGGGAATTTGGGAATTTGGAAATTTGGGAATTTGGGAGTTTGGAAATTTCGGGATTTGGAAATTAGGGAATTGGGAAATTAGGGGATTTGGTGATTGGGAAATTTGGGAATTTGGGAATTTGGGAATTTGGGAATTTGGGAATTTGGGAATTTGGGAATTTGGGAATTTGGGAATTTGGGAATTTGGGAATTTGGAAATTTGGGAATTTGGGAGTTTGGAAATTTCGGGATTTGGAAATTAGGGAATTTGGAAATTAGGGGATTTGGTGATTGGGAAATTTCGGGATTTGGAAATTAGGGAATTTGGAAATTTGGAAATTTGAGAATTTGGAAGTTTGGAAATTTCGGTATTTGGAAATCTAGGAATCTAGGAATTTGGAAATCTTGAAATTTGGGAATGTGGGAATTTGGGAATCTGGGAATTTGGGAATCTGGGAATCTGGGAATCTAGGAATCTAGGTTGGGAATCAAGGAATTTGGAAATCTTGGAATTTAGGAATCTAGGAATCTAGGAATTTGGGAATCTAGAAAATTGTGAATCTGGGAATTTGGGAATTTAAAAAGTTTCATACTTGGAAAATTAAGAATTTAATTTGGAAAATTAAGTTATTAAAAAATATAAAAATGTTTTAATTTTGTATCTGAGAAACGTAAAATTGGAAACTATCCTATTCACCCCTGTTTAAGCATCGGTTCATCACTTAATTACATACTTTACCCCTATACTTTTCTACAAAATATTATTAACTCATTTTTGCCAGCATATACCTGTTATTACAAGTCAACATTTAAATTGAACGAAAATATTTATGAATTTATTAAGGATGATGCTAAGAAAACGCATAATGATTGCATCGGAATGCAGGTGCGCTATCAAAACGCGATGGAACAAAATCGAATAACGGTAATGGCATTTACTGGAATGGCAATGGAGGGCGAAGGAAAAGGAGGTAAAGCGGTCTACAGGAAAATTCATTCTCCTGGAATACGGCCCTACGATCTTACGCTATATCCTGTCGAGCGATAAATTCAATATGTCTTCTTCGATACCCCTCGAGAACAAGCCATCGGTACATGAAAGATACGCCACTGGTGATATGCATCAAACGTTTATCTCCGTGCATGCATTTTGCATATCTTCCTGTACCATTGTTTCGATTTAACGGCCTTTCGATATCCGTGCACATGCATCTGACTGCATATCATATCCTACTTACGGTATCGTGGAGAATGTGATGAAACGCTGCTCTCCTGTGGATTCAAGGTAATATGTAAATTTGCACGTTTTGAGTATTCAATTTTTTTTTTTGAAGTTTCAAACTTTTTAATTTTTCAGAGTTTTTTAGGTTTAAATTTTCTTTTAGATTACAAGCTTCGAGTTTTCATATTTTAATTTTTGTATTTATATGTTTCTGTGTTTCTATATTTCTATATTTCTATATTTCTATATTTCTATATTTTCGTTATTCTGCATTTCTGTATTTCTACATTTCTGTATTTCTACATTTCTACATTTCTACATTTCTACATTTCTACATTTCTACATTTCTACATTTCTACATTTCTACATTTCTACATTTCTACATTTCTACATTTCTACATTTCTACATTTCTACATTTCTACATTTCTACATTTCTACATTTCTACATTTCTACATTTCTACATTTCTACATTTCTACATTTCTACATTTCTACATTCCTACATTCCTACATTCCTACATTTCTACATTCCTACATTTCTACATTTCTACATTTCTACATTTCTACATTTCTACATTCCTACATTTCTACATTTCTGTGTTTCTGTGTTTCTGTGTTTCTGTGTTTCTGTGTTTCTACATTTCTACATTTCTATATTTCTGCATTTCTGCGTTTCTGCGTTTCTACACTTCTACATTTCTACATTTCTGTATCTCTGCATTTCCGCGTTCCTGCGTTTCTACATTTTCACATTTCCACATTTCCACATTTCCACATTTCCACATTTCCACATTTCCACATTTCCACATTTCCACATTTCTACTTTTTTGGATTTCTGCACTTCTACGTTTCTACATTTCTACATTTCAACATTTTTACATTTCTATATTTTTCAAATCTTATAATTCCAAAATTTTCGACTTCTCCAATATAAAATTCCAACTTCCCAAGTTTCCCAATTTCCAAATTTTCGACTATCCAAATATCAAAATATTTAAATTGCCAGAATTCAAAACTTTTCCTGATCCAAATGTGTCTCCCTGTATATCAATGCTGACACATGTGTCACGTGTGTACAGATGACACTCTTTCTTTTTCTCTTTGCTTTTCTGTCTCCCTTTTTCTCTTTCTCTTACCTTTTCTTACTATCTCACTCAGTTTTTCCCCTCTTCTCTTACTTCTCTTCTCCCTGTTTCTTTCTCACTCTCTTCATCTCTTTCTCTCTCCCTCTCTCTCTTCTATAGTCAGCAGAAGGGGAATAAGCAAGTGGAAAGCAGCGAGGGAACTCGTCCCGCATGAAGATTCCCCTACTAGCTTATACCTACATCAGAAAAATGGACCACGACTTTGATCACGATTACTACTTTCTTTCTCTTATATCTTCTTATGACTTTTCTTCTATACAAGATTATGTTTTAAATACTGTTAAATATAATACAATTTTAATCAACGCAATTTTTCAGCTTAGAAAACATCGGTAGTATAGTAAGATATAGTAGTAAAATATTGTTATTCAAGCAATATTTTAATTTAGTTTTTAAACATTATTCTGAGGTGTAAGAAATATTATACCACTCTGATATAATACTGAGGTATAAGTAATGATATCATTCTGAGGTATAGGTGATGTTACATCTTTTATACGTTATATGTATCTTCTAATTTTAATTATTTTTTCTATATAAGATTATTTTCCAAATATTATTAAATATAACATAATTTTATTAAGACTGTTTTTCAACATTAATAACAAGGTTAAGCTACTGAAGCAATATCTTAATTTAGTTTCTTAATTTAGTTACATGTATCTCATAATATTAATTGTTTCTTCCATATAAGATTATTTTCCAAATATTATTAAATATAACACAATTTCAATGAGGAAAATACTATATTATTATATCTCGTGGAAAACAAGGTTAGGCAAGCAATATTTTTATTTAGTTTTTCAAGCATCACACAGAAGTATATAAATTGTAATATTTTTTAATATATTACCTATTTATTATTTTTCATTTTTTTTAGTCAGTGATTTAATAAAATATAACTGATTTCAAGATATTTCGTTCTAACTGTACATTTAATATTATGTACATGTATCCAGAACTTCTGTCACCTATTGATAAAAAATAAATTTTTATTCGTTAAAATTTTTACAAAATACATAACAGATCTCAAAATAAAATATAAAACAAAATTTTGTTTTTAAAATATAATTAATTACGTATATACGAAAAAATTATTTAGTTACGTTTTTTAATAAAGTTTAAATAACTATAAACGTTAATTTAGAATAAAATAATAAAAATCTTGATTTTATTGTGCGGAATGTAGTTTAGTAAGAGTATGTAGCTCTAGAGAGAACGCAGTATTCGTTGGCTTGTACGGCAGCGCGCGTTTAAGCGCTTGGCTACAAACCCGACGTTCGTGAGTTCAAATCTTCTCGAATCCATGTGCGACAGGGTTTTCGTTTTTCAGAACGTATACGTAACATTAGTGATGTTATATGTGCGTAGTATTTACGCGGTGTTCTCTTTCCATTCTTTGTGTTCATGAATGAACCACAGTCAGCTCCATTACGCCTTAATCAATCGGCGTAGTGGCGTTCCCTTTCCTGTGGGAGATAAAAGGCTGGTCTGTCGCTATGTTGACAGAGTTGTGATCTAATTCTGGATGACACGTAAGATCAGTTACATTTCTTTTTTTTATTTTTCAAACTCATCCTGTTTTTCAATTTCACTGTCTAACTAGGTTCAATTTGCAATCACAACAGTTTCATCTAACAAATTTTCGATATTGAATAATTTTAAATTTCTTAAATGTTATATATTAGAAATAATGAAGTTCTAAAATTAAGAAAAATAAAAACAATTAATTTATAAATATGTAAATTTCGAAATGGGCATTTTTAACCTTTAATGCACCGACTTTTAATTGTGAAAATCGAAAACTTATTCTTACTTCAAGTTTTTCGTTTCTTGCAAGTTTTTAAGTCAGATTTTAAATGCTACAATGAACTGTAAATAATAATATTAAAGTCAAACAATTTGTATTTATCTCAGAAGTAATACAATTTTGATTACAATGTTTGTATTAATTATAACTGAGTAATGTAACGTTACACATCGGTGATGCTTGAGAGGTTAACTTGGAGCGTTAAGGGTTAAGATTCTAACTTTGAAAATATGTAAATTGAGAAATTTTTATATTCGAAAATACGATATTTGAAAGATACTATAAAAAGATACTATATTTGAAACTCAGCAAGTCTAAAAGTTAAAAAATTTTGAAATACAAAATTTAAAAAGAAACAAATTTTGAAAATTATAATTTTCTAAATTTAAGTTATGATTTTAAACATCTGCAATGTTTCAAATTTAGAGATTTACGGGTTTAATTAGTTTTAAGGCTAACAAACTAGTATAAGAATTGTTTTTATTTCTATACGTTTTATATAACAATAAAATATGTGAATATTAGATACATGAATCAATGTATTTAAAAAACAGAACACTAAGTTCTCATCGGGTTCCACGGCAGCGCACACTAAGCGCTTGGTTACTATTACTAACCTGAGGTTCGTGAGTTCAAATCTTCTCGAATCTCATGTGTTTGTTGAGGCAAGTTCCGTTTTTCGGTATATGTTACTACACATAAACACATTTCCTCTCATGTTGTTAATGTGTGTGTCCGTATGGGGATGATTTCTCTTTGTATTTATGAATGAACCACAGATCAGCTCCATTGCGTTTTAATCCAATGAATGTAATGGCGTTCCCTTTCCTGTGGAAGATAAAATTGGTCTTTAATTGTTTGCAGAGTTGCTTCTAATTCTGGGAATATTTCGGGATCATACATTTCTATTTTATTTTTTATATTGGCCATGTTTTTTCATTTCACTGTCTAACAAATTTTTCAATTACAATAGCTTGAAAATTTAATTCAACATTGAACAATTTTGTATTTCTTAAATATTGCAAGTTACAAAGGAAGAAATTGTAGAATTAAAAAAAATGAAAACCATTGAATTTAAAAGTATATAAATTTAAAAATAGGCAAATTTAAAAGATTCTATACTTGAGAGTTTTGAAGCAAATCTAAGAGTTTTGAAATTTTAAAATGCATAGTTTGAAAAGATACGAAATTTGAAAATTGTAATTTTTTAAATTTAAATTATGACTTCAAACATCTTCAATGTTTCAAATTTAGAGATTTATGGCTTTGAAAATTCTTGACTTTTTAAACTAAAAATTTGCAAGGTTTAAAAATATTTAATTTCGAGAATTTTATACATAGAAGATAAATTAAACAAAAATATATAACTCCTTTATTTTTCCTTCATTTTCTTGGAATATATTAAATTATGATTCGCAAAAATATCGAATAACTTTTCATTCAAATAGGTATTTTTCTACAAATTTTGAACGAAACTGATTACAAAAATAACAAACCTTTATTTTAAATAAAAATTATTTTCAAATTGACAATTCATAAAATGTTATTTTAATATCACTTTGGCACAACTTGTTATTCAAAATTATTACTTTATAATTTTCCAAAATATTTTCACTGCAAAATTTCTCTTTATTATGTCTCCTTATCGTATTATGTTAAATTCATATTTAAATCTATCCACTCATACACTAAAATATTACAGTCTCTGATCATTAAATTAGGACCATTCCAAATAATAATTAAAAATTAAGGACCCAATTATTTCCATAAAATTAAAAGGCCTGTTCGAATTGTAATAACATAATTTATTAGCTACTATGATACAATACTACTGTACATAACATTATTAACACATGTTAATATCTTGTATTTCCACCCTTTGCTTTGCTCAAAGCTTCTGGCATGTTCTGTATACATCATATGCTTTATATTCATTATTTTCCCAAATATCTGTAATTCTTTTTAACTTAGATAATGTGGCTAGAGAGTTGTAAACTAGTTTTTTGAGTAGACAGACATTTTCTACGGCATTTTTTCACCTGACGCGTTATTGATACTCGAGTCTAACGTAAATGCTTGCACAGCCCTTAATCGCTTATCATCCACACAATTTATTATCATGATAGTAACAAATTGGTATGTATACACCGTTATCATCGTATTTAGTAATAATTTGCAGGACCTAAAACAATTTTCCATATATGACATAATGTTGTAGCTATAAAAGTGAAATTTTCGCATGTGCTCCTAATTCGATAACCAGGAGCTGCACATATTACGCAAAAGAAGCAAATTAAAAGTTCCAGTAAAAAACTTGCCATATAAACAGTACGTTAAAAATAGCATCTATCAGATCCAATAACCGTTCATTAACCTAATTTAAAAGTAATCCGTCTGAAAATTTTCCCCGACTCCATTCGACTTAATTGAATTATCGAACAGCGAAATCTCTCTGAACTTTATGAATAATTAAAACGCGTTTAACTTTTTCCACCATTTTGATTAATAAGGATAGCCAGCGCGCTGCAACATTTCTCGAGCGGCATCCAGCTCGTGGATATTCGAACCGTTTTACCGAGAGTAATCAACTCGACCAGTTTGTTTACAATTTTCCACGAGATTGAATACTCTTTCTTTACTCGTGCAGTATAAATTACTCCCTGCTGCAACAGTCAGGCCGCTATATCTGTTAGCATGCAGAAATACAACGTTTCACGGAACAAGGCAATTAATGTTGAAGCAGCTTGAAGTCACTCGGAATGAAATAGGATTACCTTGGAATTGTGCACGACCTACAAATACGTTTCTCTATCCGCGAGGCCGCTTTTGGTCGCGTACACACATACACACAATCCCTCATTTTCTCTCAGTGAACCTTAGAACTGTGCGTAATTAAGACACTCAAAATGGTTGGCCGCTCAAGTGCACACTCAACCGGTCATTAGAACAGTACGCGTTTGCATATAAAGTTTTCGTTGGCCAGCAAACGCACCGTAAGATTTTACCGTCGACACAATTCATTACGAGAACACTTTAAACCGCCTGAAAATTCTTTAAACATTTAGGTTTTGTTTTAATCGGAATTTCGAATTATTCTTCGTTGATCTCGGTCATTTTTTAAGATGTGAATATATCGTAATATGGTTTATAATGTATGAACTGTATAAGCTTCTTTATAATTTTAACAATGCTTTAAAAAGTATGAACGTAGTATTTTTATTTAATACAACTGTATATAGAATGTTTCATAAATAGTGTAGGTCCTTGAAATGAGGGGTAGCTGACGTGATTCTGAATAAGATTTACCTTTGCACAAATGGGGTTTGAAGCTTCGTTTTTGAATTATTAAGGAAAAACACGAACCAATCAGAGCGCGAGGATTACGCGTGCTCAGCCACTAGGCTTGAAGTCGCTCTCGCATCTGCGCATGCATAATTCTTGCGCTCTGATTGGTCCGCGCGCTCAGCCATTAGGCTCGAAGCTGTCGCGTCTGCGCATGCGTAGTCCTCGCGCTCTGATTGGTCCGTGTTTTTCCTTAATAATTCAAAAACGAAGCTTTAAATCCCATTTTTCCAAAGGGAAACCTTATTCAAAATCACGTCAGCTACTTTCGATTTCAGGGACTTACACTAATTGTGATACATCCAATATACTTGTTTTAATCCTTCAAAATATTCTCCATAAAAATGTATTAAATATATGTCACAAAAAAGAGACAGTTCATAAGAAATTTTCAATTCAAAACAGCAATATTTCATTTGAAACAAATTGAAAACAAAAATATTTTATTTTGTACAAATTTAAAACAAAAATATTTTATTTTATACAATTTTAAAACAGAAATATGTTATTTGATACAAATTGAAAGCAGCAATATTATATTTGATACAAATTGAAACCAGCAGTATTCTATTCGATACAAATCGAAAACAGCAGTATTCTATTTGAAACAAAAACAACGTACCGTTTGAAATTCAATAAATCGAAACACTTTCGAACAGATTGCAGCAAGTAGAAGCCGAAGAAACCTTCAGTTTTTCCATTTTTGCCACATCCTTTTTATCCAACGCCTCGAGCTATAACAGAGTCTTGCCGTCGAGATATTTGAAAACTTTGTTTAGCCGTTTTATGGAAAATTGAAGTTTCAGAGAGATGCAGGTTCTGCACCGTAATTTCGTCGCTGTCACGAAAACCGTTTTCTAATGGTGTGTTACATAAATTTGGGGTAAACCGTGCAATAGCAGAAACTCGGTAACAACATGAACACGAAATTTACAGTTTGCTACAGTTTTCAAGGGAATTGTATTACGGGTTACGCTCTCGTCGAACTTCACTAATACCCACGGTAAATTGTTGCCCATTCGTGAAACTAATTACTTACTTTCGCTTTGGACGAATATTGTTCATTACTTGCGTACAGTTTGCCTTTTAAACCCTTCATAAATATGTAGAATGTTCGGTTATATTCGAAGCACGAATTTTACTATTTGCTTATTGCTTTAAGTGATTTTTTATTGTTTTTGTTTGTGAGGTTATAGGGAGACATGTGATATTATTTAGAGATGAAATGAGTAATTTAAATTTGTCTTTCAAATGACTTTTTAAGTGTTCGATATAACTTACAACTTTGTTTATTAAAATAAAAAAATGTATTATATTTACTATAACAATAAACGTTAAATTTACTGTTTGATTCCATGAACTATAATACAATCTTGCTATAATATTATTGTTCAAAATTGCTCAATTTTTTTTATTATAAAAAAATTTACTGTACTTACTATAACAACAAACGTTAAATTTGCTTATTATTGTGCATCAAATAATATGTTAAGAAATGTATTATTTATACGTTGCAAAAATATTAGGACACCTAATTGAATTTAATGATGTTACGTCACAAGTACATTTATAACAACGTTAGTTAAATTTGTTTGTTATAATATTATTGTGTGTACCAAATAATATGCTGAGTTTATTATACGTCGTAGAAATATCTAAACACTAATTTCATACAAAAAATACCTTAATATAAATTTTTTAAACTTTCAGTATTTCGTGTAATGGACCTTATTCGAGTAGTAACAAAAGCTAGAATAAAAAAAGAAATTCGTTTCCTCGAAAAGTACGATAACAGCTACCATGGTAATAAAGTACAGTCGTTGGCCGGACGATAATAGGAGGTTTTCGGTCCGTTTAGAAAATGCTGAAAAATTCCATAGACGGTAGAATCCGCGAAAATTTCGCCGTCGAAAGCGATAACGTGTAATAATCGGTTTTTCCTCGCGAAGCTGGTCACACAGACCCCAGGAGTCTGTTATAGAACAGCGACGGTGTAATAACCTTCGTGGCCCAGATACGAGAGAAAAATCGAAGTTGGCGACAGACATATTGGATGCTACGAAGATACTCCCCGTCTAGGTGTTTTTTTTTTCGTCCTACTTCTTGCACCGGTGACTGAACGAGCCTCGATCCTCGACATTCCAAATATCAATTCTTTCGGGAACACACGTGTGCCTTTAGTGATCGATACGATTCCAAGCTTGCATAATCTCTTGCACGACAATGCACCTTTTCTTCGTCGACAATGTTCGAACCGGTTCGAATAATGCGAAAAATCAGACAGTTTTTTTTTGTTATTTGATGCTTGTCGAATGCAGTGGATAATGATATTTTTTTCGTGTATTAACCTATTTGTTCTCACGAACAGAAAAAGTACAATGATGCTTGTATAGATATTCGATACAACTTTATTGTGCAAATAAAAGCATTTGTTATAATAAAAATAATAATACACCTCTTCATATTATAAACTTTAATACTGTACCCATATGAGTACATTGGAAACACATGTGTACTTTTCATGTTTCATGGAAAGTCAAAAATAAAAAAATTGAATGAATACTACACTCCAATGAGTACACTGGGGCAAAATGGATTAACGTTTATAGTCGCATTGTGTTATTAGTCATTTGATTAAAGGTATATTGTGTGCTACAGTGTGTTTTGGAAGATTGAGTGGATTCTGTATCGATTTGTCGTTGTTCAGGTCTTCCATTTCCAATTGGGGACTTTTCAACTCTGAGCAAGTTGATTGCAAATAGAAAAAAATGAATAACATTTTATAATATAATTTTGTTATTTATCATGACCACTTTCATTTTTAAGTAGATTAGTAGTAATATTATGTATTTTCCAATTCGTCATAAGAATTCATGCAATAGGAAGTTAAATTTGTTTACTCTTCAGAAAATTTCTAAATTTCTTTAATCTGCAGAGTATCTTCTGCAGACATGATGATGACATGCTCTACCTTTACATTGATTTTACATGTTAGTATGTTATCTGTTGTCTATTATCTATTTCTTACATTTCATTTTCATCTTATTGTTAGGGAGTGATTTATTGACACATAGTGGGATGTAATTATTTTATGAATTGTGGACGAGAATAGGTGCAGAAATTTTAGTATGTCCACAGTTGAAGAATCTTGGAATTTTTGGAATTTGGGAAAATTTTGGAAATTTTGGAATTTTTGCATTTGAGAATTAGAAATTTTAAGACTTGAGTATTTGAGGATTTCTAAATTTTGAAACTCGGTCATTTTTGGATTTTTAGATTTTGAAGCTCGGGTATTTGAGAATTTCTAAATTTTGAAATTCGGGTATTTGAGTATTTCTAAATTTTGAAACTCGACGGCTTTTTGAGGATTTCGAAATTTTGAAACTTGGGTATTTGAGGATTTCTAGATTTTGAAATTCGGGTATTTGAGGAGTTTGAAATTTAGAAATTCGAATATTTAGGGACTTTCAAATTTTCAAATTCAGATATTTAGAGAGATTGAAATTTTGAGGCCGGCTGTTTTGGAATTTTGTAATTTAAGTATGCCTAAATTAAGTAATATTTTGTGATTAATTAATATTATGTGGAATTTGTAAATTTCAGAATTTGAAATATTTGAATTTAATAATTTCAGAATTTGAAATATTTGAATTTGGAAACTTCAGAATTTGAAATATTTCTATTTGGTAAAGATGGAATGCAAAGATCAGAAAATTTCAGTCAACGAGGGATTTGAATTTGAAAGTTTGCAAATTTAGCAATTTCAAACTTTAGTAGTGTGGAAGTCTTGAAGTTGAAGAGTTTAGGAATTTACGGATTTGCCTTTGTCAGAAAATTGAAAACTTCAAAGTTTATTAATTTGGTAAATTCAGAAGACAAGTTTTAAAACCTGGTAATTTGGAAAATACTTTAATTTGCTGATTTTTTTAAAATTAAAAATTGAAAATTGAAATACTAGAAAATCAGAAAACTAGAAAAGTAGAAAAGTAGAGAACTAGAAAACTAGAAAACCAAAAAACCAGAAAATCAAAAAATTAGAAAACTAGACAACTAGAAAACTAGAAAACTAGAAAACTAGAAAACTAGAAAACTAGAAAACTAGAAAACTAGAAGACTAGAAAACTAGAAAACTAGAAAACTAGAAAACTAGAAAACTAGAAAACTAGAAAACTAGAAAACTAGAAAACTAGAAAACTAGAAAACTAGAAAACTAGAAAACTAGAAAACTAGAAAACTAGAAAACTAGAAAACTAGAAAACTAGAAAACTAGAAAACTAGAAAACTAGAAAACTAGAAAACTAGAAAACTAGAAAACTAGAAAGCTAGAAAGCTAGAAAGCTAGAAAGCTAGAAAGCTAGAAAACTAAAAAGCTAAAAAACTAAAAAACTAAAAAACTAAAAAACTAAAAAACTAAAAAACTAAAAAACTAAAAAACTAAAAAAACTAAAAAACCAAAAAACTAGAAAACTAGAAAACTAGAAAAAATCAACAATTAAATTATGTTTCATTTTCAACATCATTCAACTTATTGACCTTTCCAATTACAATTTCTATAATAAATTGATTTCAATAATAAATAAATTCTTTCCCCTAACAACAAATGATTCTTACATGATTAACCAAAAAGATCACCTATCGTTCTTTTCCATAATCTTTTTTTGCATCAGAATTCGCTACTACATAGAATGAAAAGGAGAACAAGAAAATGAAAGCTAAGGCTGAACGAAATTCGTGGAACGAGAAAAAGGTAGAAACAGAAGGATCGTCATCAGGCCTAGATTCTCGTATCGATCCCGTCGTTTCGATACACGTGTTCCAATTGTACCAAACTTTTTACTCTCCTATCGCACTTGTATTCGTGTATACATTCAGTGAACATCACTACACATTGGAAATATTGCTTCTGTTACAATAAGGTTATACATGTAAATTCGACAAATTTTTAAATTTTTATATTTTTATATTTGCAAATTTTTAAATATTTCAATTTTTGACTTTTATATTATCCAAAATTTAAATACTTCGTAGTTTTAAACTTTTTGGGTTTCTACATTATTAAATTGTCAAGTTTTCGAGTTCTGAAGTTATAAAGTTTTAAAGTGATCCAGTTTTTGGTTTTTGAACTTTTCCAGTTTTTAAGTTTTCAAGTTTTCGAAGTTTTCCAAGTTTTCCAAGTTTCTCATGTTTTTCAAGTTTTCAAGTCTTCCAAGTTTCCCAAGTTTTCCAAGTTTCCCAAGTTTCTCATGTTTTTCAAGTTTTTAAGTTTTCCAAGTTTCCCAAGTTTTCCAAGTTTATCATGTTTTTCAAGTTTTCTAGTTTTCAAGTTTTTCAAGTTTCTCATGTTTTTCAAGTTTTTCTAATTTTTCTAGTTTTTCTAGTTTTTCGAGTTTTCAAGTTTTTAGGTTATTAAATTTTCAAATTTTCCAACTTCAAAATTTCAAGTTTCCAAGCTTTTCAAATTTTTCAAGTTTTTACAGTGTATTAAGTTTTTCAAGTTTTTCAAGATTTGCAAAATTTGCAAGATTTGCAAGATTTTCAAGTTTTTCAAGTTCTTCAAGCATCAGTTTTTCAAAATTCCAAAATCCCCAAATCCCTAAAGTTCTTAAATTCCTACTTTCACAAAATTCTTAACTGTATCCTCAAACACACAAATCCCAGAAGTCCCTAAAACTGACTGTATACGAGACAATTTCCATCCTGTTTGCCACTCGTTTCCCCTAGGAAATCCAGATTCACTGTACGTAGTACACCGGCGTAAAGCGAAAAAGTGCAGTATCGTTTTGTTTCATCGTGGACGATTAGTCGCGGCTCCCCAAACCCTGTTGTCTGCGACTTGCATTCATTGGGTTTATCGGATCGTAAGCCTGGCACTGTTGCGTTTAAATTAGCGTTACACAATAATTTAACTGTCCCGAAAGCTCATGTTCCTGTTACGCGTTCGTTAATTCTTTACGGGTTTATTTATTCCCATTGCGTTTAGCCGGGATTACGCGTGTGCTGCCTGTTTGTTCACGGTCTTTCGTTTGTGACAATAATTTGGAATGTTGGTTTCACGGCAAATAGAAGGTCGCTTTGCAGGATTATTTATTGTGGTTATTTTTGAATTTATTTGTTACGAATAAGGTCATTTTTTGTTCTGCAAGTGTTCGGAAGAATAATAAGATTCAATGTTTATGTTTTGGACTGTTAACTTCTTTGTTAGCAATTTGGGAATTATTGTAGAACTGTTATAGTATTATTATAGACATTAGTATAAATGTTATAGATGCTATATTATTATAGAGTTGTCAACATGTAGTTGTTAAAGTTTTAATAGATTAGGAAGATTATTCTTTAAATTGTATTTGAATTTGTTTGAAAGATTAACAAGTTTCCAACGAATGTTCATGTTCTGGACAATCAGCTTTTTTATGGCAATTTAGGGATTATTATAGAACTCTTATAATATTATTATAGAATTATAGAGAGTAAATATTATAAAAATGTAGTTGTCAGATTTTTAATAGGTTAGGAAGGTTATTCTGTAAATTATATTTGAATTTAACTTGAGGGAGAAGATAATTGACAAAAATGAAAGGTACTGTGAAACTGCAGCACCCCTTATTTCCACTCGATATTATCACTAATAAATTAACTAAAAAATATTAGATTTCATTCCTATAGAATTGTCCCAACTATCTAAACAAATTTTCTTTCCATACATATTTCCTTTCACCCAATTTAAAACAAAGACATTTCCAGCATCAGCAGCCATTTTACCTACCAGTCGTAATTCAACACAACGATTAAAGAATCAAGAATCGTTCCCAGCCGATAAGCTTTAATTAAAGCAGTAGACTTACCGCAGAATTTGCCACATTATCCCGTTTATTATCAGTCGAATTCAATTCACACTTCTGGTCGGCGGAATCGCCTTCTTTTTTATCCGTGGCCAGAGTATGAGAGGAGAGTCGAGTACGATCATTAAAAACTGCTGTGGCTGCCATTTAGAAGGCTGCTCTGGCCACGGATTGTCAGGGTAAGGAGGATAGAGTAACACCAGATAAATGAATTAAGGACAGACTGAATAATCTTCGGGATACCAGCCAAGGCTACGAAAACCACATCCATATTTTAGCCTCGCAATCCTTCGTTAGTTGCGTGCACCGCTGGAGAAAATGGATCTTTCGCGTGAATTATTATTTATTACACCGGTGAAATTATCCTTTGATAAATACTGGTAATTACTGCCTTTATATACGAACTACGCGGCTTCGAATTACTGACAAAAAATTTTAGACTACCACTGAAAATTGAATTAATTAAAACATGTTAAATATGCATTTATTATGTACTTTAGAAATATACATTTAAAAAATAAATTTTAAATATACATTGAGAATATGTATTTAATATATGTATTTAAAATATATATATAATATATATACATTGAGAGTATACACGAAAAATATGAATTTTAAATATACATTGAAAATATACATTGAGAGTACGCATTTAAAATATGAATTTGAAACATACTGTAAAAACATACATTCAAAATAAACATTTAAAATAAACATTACAAAGAAATCATTTAAAATAAACATTGCAAAAAATCATTTAAAATAAACATTTCAAAAAATCATTTAAAATATACATTAAAAATATACATTAAAAATATATATTTAAAATATACATTAAAAATATACATTTAAAATTAACAGTTGAAAAAAAATATTTAAGATAAACATTTAAAATATTCATTTAAAATATACATTTGAAGTGTTCATTAAAGGCGTGCATCTTAAATGTACGTAATAATGTATAAAACGTAAGGAATAGAGTGTTTAAGAAAGTGCTGAACGTAATGGAAGAAATTGATGCCGTTCTAGTAAAAGGGCGAAATGTTGGATCGAAATTATTCGTAGAAGTTGAAGTTTACTTGATAAACACGTTAGGTGCGAAGAACGTTTTACTCGCTGAAGTATACATTCTGTCGACGTATCCTTAAACGAGTATATTAATATCACGGTGCTTTTACGGTCCATAAATTCCTCGCTGCATCTTCAAAGTGAAGATGAAGGATAGTTATTCGGATAGTTTCTCCGCTTTCCATAGTTTCATCCTCACCGGAACACGGTTGCGTTAACTTCAGTATTCTCAGCAAACTTCAAGTACCGTTTCTGTGTTAATGTACACTTTGATAATTAAATCACGTTTTACAAGGGAAATCTTCCGGCTTCTATTGATCTCGCATGCATGAAATTGCTGAATATCTTAACTGTTTCCTTTTATCAAGCAATTTTGAAATAATTATAGTACTTGCTCGCGTGAAGATGGATCCATTTTATGGCTTTATACTAGTCTACCTGCTGCACAAGTATATCTACCCTTTTATAGAGAATAAAATATATGAAGATCCTTTGTTATAAAGTTTACACTAAAAAAATAGTAATAGTTATATAAGTATTACTAAATGAAAAATGTTTATTACATAAAGGCATTGAATATTGCATACATCGACAAGGAGCAAATTTTATTTAAATTTTTGCAATACAATTTTGCAACACACCGGTTCAAAAACACTGATTCAAAATTGAGCAATTAATCAGAGAGTTACTGTCTGAAATATACATATAGTAATTCCGTTTGAGAGGCAACATTTCATCAGCGAATTAAAATTCAGTTTTGTACGCCCACAATGGTCCACTCTTGCCAGATCTTAGCCACATTTGGAGATGCTATCAGCACAAAAAATATCGGTGATTCAGCACTTCAAATTTGTTCAGTTATATCGTAGAAATACGAAACTTTCGATGCAGATTTTATATAATTACTAGCCTGCCGCTTCGCAGGGTTAATAATTGAACAGGAGATAGTATCATTAATCAGATTTACTTTTTGTAGAGATTGGAATATTAAAAATCTGTTGTCTAAATTAGGATGTCGAAAGCGGTGAAATTTCATAGGCAAATAATTCTTGAAGTCTGGGTCGTTGAATAACTTGTAACTATCGCAGAGCTCTTTGATAAACTATATTCTTTGTGCGTTTATCATAACAGAGAATATGCAATCCATCCTGAAATTGTGGTTAAGGTGACTTTTGTGGTACTTCTTCAATTTTGATCACCACAAAACCTGTACTAAAACCATCTACAGTATCAGATCTCAGTATAAAATTTCATGAAATATTCAGTATTCTTTGCGTCATGACACGACATACATAAAATTGAACTGAGATTTATATATAAGATTTCTATCTTCAGTTATAATTGTTTTTATATATTCATTTTATCTGTTGTTCACGTTAATTATCAGTTTGTCAATTTACCCGTCGTTTGCAATAATTATCTGTTTAAAATGGACATGGATGTTATTATTTTGACGTTATTGATTAAATCATAATGAGAGTGACAAATTATAATATATAATAATTTGATTAACAATTCAGTTTATTGCGCCGCTATTTTTGTTATAGTCATTCAGGATTTTCAGAATATTGTTAACTTTATATTTGAAAATTGTAAATTGTGGCCTTTTACCAAGAATTTATTATGAAAGTTATTGTTTCGATTAATTACTGCATATTTGGTCATTATAATTGCGTAGTTCTATTATTATTATGACTGACAAGTTGGTATTATGACTACGTACATCAAAATGCAAGTGTACATTCGCAAGTTTCTAAATTTTAATACTAAAGTCTATAAATTTGTAAAATTCCATATTTTTGAAAGTGAAAATATTAATTTCTAAATTTTTAAATTACAAAATTACCAAATGACCAAATAACCAAATGACCAAATTTCCAAATTTCCAAATTACCGAAATACCAACTTACAAAATTTCCAAATTCTGAACTTCATAAATGATCAAACATCTGATTTTCTGAAATTCTAAACTTAATTTCTAATTTTGAAAATTTATAAATTTGAATCTTAATCAATTCTTAAACTTGAAAATTTACTATTTTTAAATTTCTATAATACCAAGTACTCATATAATATAACGAAAAGAGGTACATAAATAAACATTCTTCCAATAGCAATTCAAAACGCGTCAAATTCACAAATATACACAAATTAGATAAAAGCTTGCATAGAATTTCTTCTTATTTCAATGAACCGTGGATACGAGGGTCCACAATATAATCCGCTGTTAAAAGACAAAACTTATCCGAAAGTAAGAGCATTACGTATAGTTAAAATTTCGGTCCCTCACAAAACAATTTTAATTAGTTCCACTAAATCGTACACTGCACGCGTTCTCTCGTGGCATTTATGGTAACGTGTTAAAATATTGGAATTCTTTTCGGATAACTCTGTACATACTACAAATTTCTCTCTTCGATCCACAGATTACTTCTCGTTCACTGAGGAATTAAGAACAAATCCAGAACGCGTTGTTTATTCTTCATTCGTGATATCGCGATCAGATTCCAACGTTGTGGGATTTTCTTGTGGCTTAGGCTCGGTTATTGTGGACACATATGCACTATACGGGGTGTTCCATGAATTCTACAATTACATACAATTACGTGAGAGATTATTTAATATAAAAAGCTAGTGAGTTATTCTACAAGTTATTCTACGTGAAAGATTACACAGGAACTTATTTTGCAATAATATATAATATAATATATTTTGAAAGACCAGGTAAGAGACTGTTTTTGTATGAAAGACTAAATAGGGACTTAACCTACATGAGAGACTAGATAGCGATTTATCTTACTTAAAAGACTAAATGGAAACTGTTCCTTCATGAAAGATTATATATTTTACTGAGGTTCTTTTCCAACAAGTTTAAAATATAAAATAAAATTGTCTGAAGCATAGCTTTTGAAATAAGCAAGTACATACTTTCGTGTTTAAGCAGGAGCTACTAGTTCATCCACACAGGTTATAGTGATGTTCTCAGTGACGTTTTAATTGTGTTGATTTAATGTGATTGTGAATAGTAGCTATTATAATGATACCGATTATAACGAGATATGAACGCATACTGGATAAGCATCTTGTTCTTTGTGTTACATCGTCAAGATGGCGTCGATGAGACCGCAGCCTTTAATATTCTGTTTCAGCAAAAACATTGCACTCTTAATATATGAATCATATCGCTGTATTGACAATTGCTATTTCTTGCTATTATAACTTCAAAAGCACTGCTCATTGCTTAATATAATTTCTACCATTTTATAAATCCTATCATGTTTCTTTAATAGAAATATCCATGTCCTTTCGTAGAAAGATAGCACTAAAGGTACTCATTCACTGTCAGCTAAATTTAGAGCGTTTTGTCCTGGGCGCCATGATTTTCTTTAAAGTAAGACACATAGATTTGCACAAAATATAATAATATTTAGTTGCATATTTTCTTATAAGGAAAACATACATTCTTACAAATTATTTCAATGTTTAGTACCGAAATGAATTTACAGTAATTAAAAAAGAAAAACATTGCAAAATATCGTAGCTGACAATTTTGGTACAAATGTTTACTACGAAATAGTTTTTTCTATGAATCTGTTAACAGTCTTGACATTGCATACAAGCTAAATTTTATAAAAATACAGTTATCCATTATACAAACCATAAACCACGTTAATTGTGTACTAGAACAATTAAACTTGTTCTAGTACAACACTTCCCCAAAAACTATACATAAAAAAGAATTTCGTTCACTTTATTTTTTATCCATTCTATCGATTTATCGAAAACATCCTGTACATCGAAAGAAAAAAATGGTCCATCGGTTTAAGCTGACCGGTATATCGCTCCTGAGGGATAACCGTTCGAGCTAATTCGACGAATGTACCTTGTTTAAAAGCACAATGCCATTCCATTTGTGTTCCCTTCTCTTTGCCTCTTTTCTTTCACGAAGCAGATCCTCGCTTTTCGAGATAGCTTCCTTCGAGATAGTTTCCTCACGAACTTCGTGCACGATTACACCTTGCTGAAACATTCATGCTTGGTCCTGTGTACCTTCCACTTTAGAAATCGGTACTGTAATCCATTGTACCAGCGGCTTACAGTTTATAGACTAGACGGTATGTTATTGCTTTAGGGTGCTGATGTAGTTTTAAGATTTGCAAGGTATCCATGAAGCGTTCGTGTAGATGTATTTATTTAACTTTAAGCTTTAAATTGACACAAGATGAAGTAGGGTAAGTTCGTAAACGGGGCAAGTGCGTATACAGACTATTTTTATTACAATATGAGCGATATTTCTCCATTTAGTATGTTTATTTCCTTGTTTTGTTTCACTATATCCTCTTTTATATTTCAGCTAAGAGTACTTGTTTGCAGTATAGAGTACTTGCATAATGCAGTAAAAAGCATTTTATAACAGATTTGTCGATAATTCTGCTCTTGTCCCATTGCACATGAAATAAAGTTTTAAAGTATTTAACTTCAAGTTACGCTCTTATCCCATTTTCAGGAAAAGTGCAGAGTAGTTGACATTTTAAACAATTTCCTATCAAAATCAAAATGTACAAGGAAAATTAAGGTCCTAGTTAATATTAATTAAATAGTAGTAATTGTGCAAAGCGTTCGATATCGACAGCGTTAAGTATTTACATAGCAGATTGAAAATACTTATGTTTAAATACCAACTTTACAAAAATCAGTCTGCACTTACCCCACTTCACCTTATCACAAGAAACAGTTTAGGATACTTTTTTGTCTTTTATTAGACAGAAAAAATTTTATTAGACGTAACTCAGGTGTTATGAAGATTATTGAGTTAGTATTTATTCTTCTCTTTAATTGAGCGTTCATTTTGTTTTCTTCGGCCATTTTGTGTTCCCGTTTATAGAATCGTATTCTTCGAACTTTAAGATTTCGTATACTGCTGCTGCTATTTTAGGAGAGTTCTCTGTTATCAACTTTTGTTAGACTCTGAATATAATAGTTCAATATTAAAATGCTTTTAAATTCGTTGAAAGCTTGAAATGAGAATCAGTCATTTCGCATTAAAATTATTAATGGACCATATTCACGGACATTTTCATGAAGACTTAAGCTATAATTTGATGTACCATAAGTGTTATTTTATAATGTTTTCCTGTGACGAGCTATTGATGGTCCCTTATACAATATTTTGATATGAAAAACATTGTTTTGATATTCATGGATAGCTAAAAATTAGTATCAATTAATTGGTGTACAGAATATTAATGGACCATTTTCATGGATATTTTTGTCAAGGTTTAAGCTATAATTTGATATATTATAACTGCTATTTTATATGATTTTTTGTCATGAAATCATGTTGGATTTTTCGTACAAGTAGTCTAATACGAAAATCATTAATTTGATATAGACAGTTCAAAGTGGACAGCAATCATTTTGTGTTAACAATAGTAATAGTTCACTTTCATACACATTTTAGTTAAGATATAAGCTTTGATTTGATATACCATAAGTGTTATTTCACAATACTTTTCTGTCATGAATTCATGTTTGATTCTTTATGAAGTAGTCTAATATATAAACCATTTCTTTGATGTTCACTGACAGTTTAGTATCAACATTCATCATTTTATGATAAAAATAATAGAAAAATATTTTCATAGGCATTTTCCCTACACTTCAAGTTTAAAATTAATGTACCATAAGTAATTTTTTTCAATACTTTTCTGTCATGAAATTATGTTAGACTCTTCACGAAGTAGTGTAATGTTTAAACCATTTCTCTAATATGCATTGACAGTTTAATATGAGCAAAAATCATTTTGTATTAAGAATAATAGAAAACTCTTTACACAGATGTTTCCATAACACTTCAAGCTTACAATTGACATGCCATAAGTGTCATTTCTTGATACTTTTCTGTCATGAAATTATGTTCGACCCTTCATATAAGCGTTTATTATAAAACTCATTGCTTTGATGTTCATTGATCGCAAAAATGAATATCAACCATTTTGTACTCAGAATAGCAATAAACCATTTTCACAGACGTTTTCATAACACTTCAAGCTTGAAATTGATGTACTATAAGTGATATTTCGCAACACTTTTCTGTCATGAAATCAGGTTAGACTTTTCATGCAACCATTTAATACAAAACTCTTTGCACTGATATTCATTGATCACAGAAATGAGTATCATCCATTTTGTATTAAGAATTGCTGTAAACCATTTTCACAGACGTTTTCATAACACTTTAAGCTTAAAATTGACATACAATAAGTGCTAGTTCTCCATACTTTTCTGTCATGAAATTGTATTCGATTCTTTATATAAATATCTAATATAAAATTACTTCGACATTCACTAATACCTTAAAACGAATATCAACAATTTTCTGTCATAAAATTTCAGATTTTCTAGAAAATTATTTAGTACAGAAATTCTACCAAGTAGTTTACATAGGTTCGCTGAGCTCTCGCAAGAAATCAGATATCAAAGAACGTATCAGAAAATAAAACTGAAAACTCAGATTCATCCAGGGAGCGGGTAAAAAGAGAAAAAAGTTAAATCACGTTACAAGGCGCGCGTTTCAGAAAAGTGAATAACGCTTTGCTGCAGAGAAATAAAGTGGTGCTTTCGCGTTCGATAAAAAGAGAAAAAGAAAAGATCGATACCCGTAGCAATATGCGCCGACACTTTGTTGGTACACTCGAGGGAAGTAGCGTCACGAATTGGCGGGAAAGTGGTAGAAACCGATTTATCGTGCTTCGGAAACGTCAGTGCATTAAGTAATATCCTGAAGAGATTTATAGCTGCAGGTGCAGGTGGTTCGATTCGTAAAGGGGAGGTGTAGAGGGTAAGTCTCTTGAGGTAACAACTCTGCATCTTCGCCTCCGTCTTACCTCAGGAAATAAAGTTCCTGCTCAGGAGATGAACCGAGGAAATCTCGAGAAGTTTCTCTTATCGTGTACCGCCGACACGGAATAAGATTCTGACACGCATATATTATGAGACTTGTGAAATCGGCCATCTCAATTTCAATTTGCAACGTTCTGTTCATTTTATGGTTTAAGACAGCACGATTTATGGGTCATCATTTCCTTCGGAATTTATTTGGTAGATTTTGTTTTGTAGAAACTCACTGGAAGCTTAATTTGATGCTGCGAAAGTGTGTTGGCAATTAGTGCTTAATTGTAGCTGTAATTTAGTATACTTGATAGATTAGGTGAAGGATGTTGGTATAATTATTTTGGGAAGGAATACGTAGATGTTACACTAAGAATATTTTGAAGTCACAAGTTCTGGAATTTGTAAATTTATGAAAGTTTAAATTTGTAATCTATAAAAATTTGCAGAATTTCTAAATGTTTAAACATTAAAAACATTAAAAAGTAATAAAATAATAAAACAGTCAAATACAATATTCAACCACCAAATCAAATAAAACAATAAACTGCATCAGAAAATCCCTACTTCATAATATACATCAAACTGTCAAGCAAATGCAGTTCGCTCAAAAATAATAGTGAAATATCATAATAAAATGTTTCGAAATTGTCAAGCAAGTGTCAAATATAACGTACAGCCGTGGTAAAAACGAAAATGGAAAGTGACGTTGAAGCAGGCTGCGAAACAATTGTTATCACAGCTCGCAGAGTCAGCGGTAAAACCAGTGGTTGCTGCAGGGGCTTCGAATGAGAAAGGGGTAAGGGGTTGCAGAGTAAAAGGGAGTCCTTCAGGACTTCGACAGACCGCCAGCAACGGCAGCCAGAGTTATGATCCCACAATATCCTTCTATGATTGGATTCCGCCAACTTTCTTCACCGGCCTTTTTTTCTCTCGACACCCCTCTTCATTCTTTCTTTGTCTATTTTTCCTTCGTATTTCTTCATCATTTGCTTCGACTCTTGGAAATTTGTTCGTTTGAAAATTTAGGAGTTGGAAGATTTGGAGAGTTGGAGATTTGGAGTTTTGGGGATTTGGAGATTGGGAGATTTGGAGGTTTGGGGATTTGGGGATTTGGAGATTTGGAGATTTGGGGACTGGAGATTTGGGGACTTGGAGATTTGGGGATATAGAGATTAGAATATTTGGGAATTTGACAATTTTGAGATTTGGAGATGTGGAGATTTAGGGAGTTGGGGACTTGGAGATTTGGAGTTTTGGGGATTTGGGGATTTGGAGATTTGAGGATTTGGGGATATAGAGATTAGAATATTTGGGAATTTGACAATTTTGAGATTTGGAGATATGGAGATTTAGGGAGTTGGGGACTTGGAGATTTGGAGTTTTGGGGATTTGGAGATTTGGAGATTTGGAGATTTGGAGATTTGGAGATTTGGAGATTTGGAGATTTGGAGACTTGGAGATTTGGGGACTTGGAGGTTTGGGGATATGAAGATTAGAATATTTGGAAATTTGAAAATTTTGAGATTTGGGGATTTGGATATATGGAGATGTGGAGATTTAGTGATTTGGAGATTTGGGGATATAGAGAGTTAGGGATTTGGAGATTTGGGGATTTGGAGATTTTGGGACTTTGAGATTTGGTGACTTGGAGTTTTAAGGATTTGGAGATTTGGAAATTTTGGAAATTTTGAGATTTGGGAATTGGCGATTTGAAAACTCGAACATTTGGAGATTTGAAAATTTGAAGATTTAGGAGCTTAGAATGAAGATTTAGTAGTTTAGAAATTTGAAGATTTGAATATTTAACGATTTTTGGATTTGAAGACTTTAAACCTTGAAGATACGATGGTTTGCAGATTTGAAGATTTGAAACTTCAGAAACTTAAAAATTTGGAAACTTAGAATTAAAGATTTAAATATATAACTATTACGAAACTTTGCAATTAGAAAAGTTTACAAGTTTACAAATTTGAATTTCGTTTGTTCCTTGTTCTTTTCTTTCACGCTTACTCTTCGTCTGCTTTGACCTCTTCCTGTCTTTCCTCCTCTTACATTTCCTTCCTATATTTCCTCTTATATTTCCTTCTTTGAAAATTTGAAAATTGTTGAATATAGGAATTTGAACATTTGTCCATTTTAAGACTTCAAGTTGTAAAACTGTAAAAAGTTCCGAAACTTGAGAACAAGATCATTTCAAAACTTTAAATTGGAAATCTGCAAATCCGACAATTTACAAATTTTAGAATTTGAAAACTTCCAAGAAATTCGAAGATTGCTTCATCCGTTCATTGTCCTTTCTCTCGTATTTCCTCTTTGTCTTCCTCCTTTCATTATTCTTTTTCTCGTATTTCCTCTTCATCTGTTTCATTCTTTTCATGCCTTTTCTTCCACAGCTCTTCTATACTTTATCCTTCCTCGCGTCTGCTTTTCGTCCTTCACGCAGCCTCCTTATCATCCGCTTCACGTTCAACCTCCGAGCGATGACGTTTCTTCCTTCCTTTTTTTCGCTTTGCTTGAGCCTGTTCCAGCGGAAACTTCAACGGCAGGAGCTAGCTTCCGGTTTCTTGCATAAATCTACGGATATCGCGGCTCGTTGTCGCGCTTTTTTTCGTAATCTTGTATATGAGGTGGTTGTAAAGTTGATAAAGTAGATTCGCGACGATTTAACGATGGCTTGCACAGGATTTTGAGGAAATTTGTCATTTTTGAAGAAACGTGCTAACTTTTTTAGACGTTGATACTGCTTTTAATATTATAGTTAAGGGTAGATTAATTTTGTTGCTGTTACATTATTATGTGAAGCATAATATGTATAATGTGTGAACATGTTATACAGGGTGTTCCACCTAACTTGACCATATTCTATATTCTAATTCTTTTTTATGGTAAAAGAAAATATCACATGAAAATATTTTGTACTAAAGTAAAAATATTACATTACATGGTTTTTAAAACTAATTCGAAAACCATTATATGGTTATTTATTACATTGTGCTTATGACAGTTTTTTCAAGGTCACTTTTTGTGAGATTTCAAGGTCATTAGTTTTTGAAATTGGGATATCTTCATCATCAAGACATGATAAGATTCAGACAAATTCAGTAACCTATAATATTGTGACCTTCACGTGACCTTGAAGTGTAACAAAATAAATGAAAACTTGATGACTGACGTACAAAGTGAAATAATTGATAGAAAAATTAACGCAGGAAATTTTATTGTAATAATTGCTCTAAATAATGTCTAGCAGTTTCGATACAAATCTCTATACGATTCAGGAACGAATCCCATGAACGAGTTCCTTATAACTTGTTCATTGATATTATCATAAGCAATTACGATCTCTAATACGATCTTTCATCTTTGCTGATGTTGTTATGATGTTGTACATAAACTATTAATTTAATCGCACCTAGAGAAAGAATCTAAAGATGTAGGATCTGGTGCAGGTCGTCAGCACCACCTCCATTAATCTTTCCATCAGTTATTTCACTTTGCCCATAAGTTATCTAGTTGTTATGTAAGGTGAAGTGGGGCAAGTGCAGACTGGTTTTTGTAAAGTTGGTATTTAAACGTAAGTATTTTCAGTTTGTTTTGTAAATACTTCACGCTGTCGATATCGAACGCTTTGCACAATCACTACTATTTAAATAATATTAACTAGGACCTTAATTTTCCTTGAACATTTTGATTTTTATAGGAAATTGTTTAAAATGTCAACTACTCTGCACTTTCCCCGAAAATGGGATAAGACCGTAACTTGAAGCTAAATACTTTGAAACTTTATTTGAAAGAGCAGAATTATTAACAAATCTGCTATAAAATGCTTTTTACTACATTATCTAAGTAAGTGCTCTATACTGCAAACAAGTATTTGTAACTGACATATAATAGGGGATATAGTGAAACAAAACAAGGAAACAAACATACTAAATGGAGAAATTTCGCTCATATTGTAATAAAAATTGTCTGTATACGCACTTGCCCCGTTTACGAACTTATCCCACTTCACCTTACACAGTTCTTACCGCTGAAATTGATAAACTATTTTTGCAACACGTATTCCGATCAGACTATTTACAATGAGAAATAGATAACGATGTCTTTAAAGCACCTCGAAGATGTTCCCGAAGAAATGGAATAAGAGAATTCAGTGTCTGTAGGGTGATATTAAATCCTCGATGAAAAGGAACACTCCCAGACCATCTGCAGCTCCTTTTGGACCCCGATCAGTTATGAGAGGACCGAGCCGTCGACCTAAGCCTTCGTGATTGCCTCTCGTTTGAAAGGGATCATGACGGTTTTTTGTTTAATTTTCTACTCCATGTACCAATGCTGTTCGTAAAGATCCAGCACACTCTTCGAATCTACGCAGACACCCTATTTCATCGAGTGACGTGTGCGCTTCGTCGAACAATCTGTGAATTCAAATTATATTTGGACAACATTTGTAGTAGCTTCTGAACGTTGGATTGTTGATACTGTTCTGTTTGATGTAGTGAATTATGTACTCGAGTATTTAGGGATTTGATGTACTCTTCTTCTACTATTTGTTCTCTACTTCTACTTTTTTTTATTTTTTTCCTTTTCTTTTCTTTTTTATTCATATTTTTTGTTTTATAACATTTCTGTTTTTAGAAGAGAGTTAGAACCTGTTCAATTTAATAATTATTTGAGGTGATATTTTTGGATTTAGATTGTTAGTTAACATTTAGGTACAAAAATTGGTGCAAGTATAAAAATTATAAGAGACATAATATTTTTTACGAAATGACACTCATAAGAATACAAAATTTATTTCATTGAAATTTAAACAAGAATACAGTCAGCTTAATTATACCCCATTATTTTATATTTCTAGCAATCATTGTATTGATTATTCACATGTTGATTGATTATATACATGTTAGTTTTACAGAGGTACACCTTCAGCTGAACATTTTGTACACATTTAGTTACATAAACAGTGTATTTTACATTTAATGTTACGAACAATATTTTCTACATTTAATTACATAAACAGTATATTTCACATTTAGGTTTATAAGCAGCATTTTTTAAATTAGTTGCAAAAACAGTATTTCTTACATTTAGATTTATAAACAACATTTTTAAAATTGATTACAAAAACAGTATTTTTTAAGTTTAGTTTTATAAACAGCATTTTTAAAATTAGTTACAAAAACAATATTTTTTAAGTTTAGGTTTATAAACAGCATTTTTAAATATATTTACATAAACAGTATTTTTTATACTTAAGTTTATAAACACTATTGTGTACATTTAGTTTTGTGAATAATAGTATACATTTAATTTTATAAACACTATTCTTTTACATTTAATCTCGTGATTATTTTCTATATTTAATTTCAAGAATACTTGTCCCACTCAATTTTGCCACAAGGTTCAAAGACTTTTTATATCCACTGCCTGTTGAAACATCAGCCCCAATTTTGTCTCAAAGTAAACCGTAACTTGCACATTTCACTTATCCAAAGTTTTCTCAAGATATTACTGAATTTCGCTGGAAATTTTCGTCCAGTTACTCTTTAATTTTGTTACAATCATAAACAATATTCAAGATTCCCGGGAACCGGTAGCCTCGCGTTCTCAAGGAAATTTATTTCCCTCGAGATTATTAAATTCCCTCGTTGGGGAATCCGAAGCAAAGAGTTTGAAACTACTGAAGGGTCTTAAGATGATTGCGAGGGATTCTGATAAGAGAGTCCAAATATCCCTCTCGATAAGTTGAAGCGGAATTAACAGGGACCAGAAGCAGCGATCGGGCTATATATTTTCAGCAATATGATTAATAGACAGAACGAGCTAAGGAAATAAAAAGGAAGAGAAGAAAGCGCGGATTGTGGCGGAAATGCAGGAGCATTTCATCGGCGTTCGCAGTAAATGGATGAATCGCGAGAGACGAAGATGGCGGAAGGTTCGCATAATCGCGCGATGACAGGCATGGCAACACGACGGGTATAATGTAATTTCGTTTCTATCCGGAAAACGGAGACTTTGCTTCGTGTCAGTTACATCCGGTGTCGTGGCAGGTCGCGAATAAACGGCGCCACAGGGCAATTTTGATTAACGAGCTAGCACCGCCACGTTCTCTGAATGCTCTTTCTTATTCGAGTAATCGCCCTCTTAATTGACGCTACAGTCATCAGCACTGCAATTTATTTTCACGAATACTGTGACATGCGGTGTCGAACAAAATTCTAATTACGAGCTCCAAACTTGTATTTCATGTTTCTCTTTATTTTGTTCTTTTTTCTTTTACGAGATTTTGGGAGGCTCAATAAAAAATACCCTTTCTGCTTCTCTAAAAATTTTGTATGGTGTAGAGGTCCTTTCAGAGGTTCAACTCAAAAATTAATATTGCTGTGAGACTCAAAAGCATCTAATTCAGTGCAATGTTATAACGACATTATTACATAGGTTGTAGTTAAAGTTGATACAATAAAAAATTAATATACAGAAAATTGTTTTGAGACTCAAATAATAGCATCTAATTTAGTGCAATTTTATAACGATATTATTACATAGGTTGTACTTAAAGTTGATACGATAAAAAGTTAATATAAAGAAAATTGTTTTGAGACTCAAATAATGACATCTAATTTAGTGCAATTTCATAACGACATTATTACATAGGTTGTAGTTAAAGTTGATACGATAAAAAGTTAATATAAAAAAAATTGTTTTGAGACTCAAATAATGACATCTAATTTAGTGCAATTTCATAACGACATTATTACATAGGTTGTACTTAAAGTTGATACGACAAAAAGTTAATGTACAGAAAATTATTTTGATCGACCTCTTAAATTTCAATCTCTGTGTTCACATTTTAAGATGACATTTTAACATTATATACTAAAATTTCAGAGAAGACGAAAGGAGGCAAACAAATTTTTTTCAGCCATCTTAATCTTTGATCGTTTTCATCCCTTCAGAAACTATTGTATCTTAAAATATTCCTGTCCTGATATTTTTTAGTACTTTCAATTACCTTCTAGAAATTTAACATTTTATTCTTCTTTCATTCAATTTTACAATAAAGTAATTGATTTGTAATGGAATTATTTAATAAATTTATTTTACAATGCACGATATAAGAGCAGTTTTCTTTTGAACATTTAAATATTCTATAAAACAAAGGTATATTACAAATGCATGAATAAATCTGATTAAACTGAACCCAAAGCACAGTCGTTAATCTAATTGTCAGTTCGGAATAATTTTCTTGGAACTCAGCGAATTAGGGGCGCGTGAAAATTTTGAGACACAACCTATCCGTCATGGATTTCAATGCACGTGCGAGTAACATCGTTTCCGTGGCTCTGTCATGAAAAATATCATAACACCCGCACGTATCAGACATGCATTATGCACATCCTGTAACCGGAATTCCCAATGCCACGCCCAAGGATACGAGCAGCTCCCGTGAGAGGAAATCCAGTCACAGTGATCTATGTAACAACGTTGTTCCCGAATTCACTGTGGATACCCCACGGAAACGGGGACATCTTGATAAAAAATTCGATAAGGGACTGTATCTCTGATACGTACGCTTGTGTGCAACGTAGGCTTCCTTCGGATGAGAACACGTATGTTCACGATATTTTCGTTTGAAATGTTCGAATTCTGGAATTATTCAATTTTTATATGATGTACATTTTTTAATTCGAAAATTTCGAATTCGAAGATTTGTGACATCTAATTTTGCAAATTCACGATTCTCTGAATTATCACATTTTTATAATTTGAAATTTTGTACTTTTCAAATTTCAATCTTTCATACCTCTTAAAATTGTATAAAACAAGTATGCAATCCGTGATGCTTGACATTTTAATCACCTTTGTATAATCTTCACATACTTGCGATATCCAGTTGTATTGTCACAGTATCGTAGCATCAATTAATTAATTACGAATGACACAACCGCCCACAAAATTGCACGCTAACGGCTTAAGCACGAAGACATTGGCAAATGATATGTATTTCAATTACTAAACGAAAATTCCTATCCGTTCAGTTGAATTCGGTTCAGATCAACCGCAAGCCGATATCGCGATCTCGACTGCGAGGAATTCACGCCTAGAGCGATTCGTGTCGCTATGCCGGCGACTAATTATCGATTATCCATTGTGAGCTTGGTCAGGGATAATCGCCACGCGTACTATCCACGGAGATCCTTTATACACAGGATGAAAATCACTTCCGTTCTTGTTTTCTCGTACAACCCCGTTGTGTTCGCACGTATTTACGCTCGCGATTGCACCGCACTGGAAAACTGTCCTCTTGGGAGAACCGTAAATCGTGCGCTCGCTTGCTACCAACCGTTTCTTGATTGCTCCACGCTTCCCAACCTTTGTCACCTTTACTCTGCCACCGGCATTCTGTGGTAATTGTAAATCTGTCTGATAAATTACACCGTATTTAGAAATTGACTTATCTACGTGATACAATTCTGCTGTTAGTTAATATTAAGCTGTACTGTCAAAAATGATATTATGGCTAGGTACATTATATTCAAGATTTCTTTCTTATACAGGGTGGCTCACCACATTTTGCCATCTAGATTTGCGTCATATCAAACAATGTTTTAGATGAAGTTGAATGGTTTTGAGAAGGGCATATGCTGGTGGTATATTTTTTTGTAGGTGGACGTGTAAAGGACATATGAAAGTCATTAATGTTTTTTTAAATGGAATCATATATTTTGTATAGCATCAAGTGATACTCCTTCATATTCTTTACAAAAAAGTATTAATTTATTTATGTGGAAAAATCATTAGTTTAAGAGATATTTTAATTTTAACGTCTATTTACAGAAAAGGTTCAATGTGGCGACCATTTGCATCACAACACTTTCTGAATCGAGAGATTAATGACTTACTAACATTCCGTAGTGTATAATCTTTCTGCATGTGTAGCACTTTTCTCAGCTTCAAAATAAACCGATAACATGTCTATCTTTTCTTCTTTAGAATACTTCATTATGAAGTGATAATTCACCGTATCGTCGTATTCACCGTATTAGAGGCGTAACAGAGACAAAATTTCACTGTTACTGCGTAACAAAAAAATAACAAAAACTCACAATTCGTTTGGTGACACGTGACCTCTCCAAGCATGTAGAAAAATATTTGCTGTTCAGTTAGGGCAATTCATAATATTGACCAGAAAGTCACGATTTCCTAAAAAGTTAGAATTAAAATATCTTCTAAACTAATGATTTTTTCACACAAATAGATTAATACTTTTTTATAAAGAATATGAAAGAGTATCGACTGATGCAATAAAAAATATATGATTCCATTTAAAAAAACATTAATGACCTTCACATGTCTTTTACATGTTCACCTATAAAAAAATATATACCACCAGTGTATGCCTTCCTCAAAACCATTCAACTTCATCTAAAACATTCTTTGCTATGACGCAAATCTAGATGGCAAAATGTGGTAAGCCACCCTGTATAGATGGACAAAATTTTTATTGGTTTAACAATGTTGATACATGTATTTTACAATGAAAGCGAGACTTAAGTGTAAAGTCTATATTTTCAAATATTTTAATCTATAAGTCTTTTAATACCTGAATTTTTAATCCTTAGCATACGAAGGTATTTTGCTGTTGTCAAATATTAATATTGGTTAAGAGATTTATTGAATTTGTTCAACAGAGAAGATTAATACTTCTCATCACTAGAATATGAAAACAAACAAAGACAATTAAAATGTTGTGAGTAATCCTTGACTATATAAATTGTGAATGGACCTAAGCTCCAAGTTGACTATTAAAAATTTATCATCACGAATCAGATTCATCAAGATTTAATGCTATCATTTAAAATGAATTCTTTCGTGTTCCGTTAATTCTTCAAAATAACTTTCAATAAATTAGGAAACTATCGCAAACGCCATTAATTATACACGTCGAAAAGGACCAGAAATTTTGTTACCTCTTCCCCAATAGTTAAGGTACAGAACTGTGACTTTTCCCTGCCATTTGGCAAATTAAAGCGGTTCGAAATTCATTCTGCTCGCTTGAAGAGAGCAACTACGTTTCGGGTCCAGTAGATTTGCATTTAACTCCACGGGAAAGGTAATCTGATTGAACGGGTATGTACATGTGTGTCCACGTGTACACATTATCCTAGCACGCAGTCGAACTGAAAAGTACCTGTATAGCGATCAGCAATAATTGCATTTCTAGGATTCTCGTTCGCATGCACAGGCCGGTTACGAGCGAACTTCATAACACGAGTACACAGAAGCTCTGATTGAGCCTGGCTAGAACGTTTAACAGTTAGTTCTTCCAGTTTTCCGTCCTTTTTTCCCTTTGCACATGGTGCAACTTTCGTTAATGAATCCTCCCTCGGAAAGAAAAGATTCACCGCTTGGAAGTTGAAGAACGTTGAAATTTACAAGCTTCGATACTTTTCTTTGGAAGGAAATGAATGGAACTTTTAGGGGTGTTTTTTTAGGCGAGGAAGATTAGTAATTATTTGATATATGTATGATATGATCTACTATAATATAATGAGAATCTATCGTGTTAATGTTTATGCATATTTTATTTCTGAACTGGTATATTGATTAAACTTATTGTTAGAATCTTTTGCATTTTTAATTAACAATGTTTTTCTTCCGTTGTAGGTAAGTCAGCCGTTGTTTAACTACTCCATTTAAACTGAGCTACGAGTGAGTACTGAAATTATATTTTTTTCAAACTGTCTTTGAAAAAGAAACACGAAATTGTAAAAAAAGATAGAAATATCTTTCGAAAATTTCGAGTGTTTCTATAAATAACTTTCATAATATAACCATATGAAACGTCATGTATTTTTAAAAATAAAAAAATGAATAATAATATTAGATGAAATTTTGTTTACATACTATTACAGATTCTTTAACATAATAATATATAGTTCGTAATTTAGTATAACAAACTTTTCATTTAATATCCTGTTCAAATTTTTAATTTCATATGTTAATATTTCTAATAAATCTAATATTCTAATATAACCTAACCTAACAATAAGCTCTACAATCTATATGTTAAATTCTCTTAAATTGTTTGCAAGGTATTAAAATAACAAAATATTTGTCATAAGTTGATTTACAGAATGTATTATGCTACTTAAAAATTTACAGCTCCTCTGATTCGTTAAAAACAGAGTGAGACATTTTTAGTAGCTTCAAATAATATTTCGAATAAATTCTTTGTGACGTGTTAAAACGATAAAATCTCTGTCGCAAATTAATTAACTGAATATATGATTTTACTTACAAATTTGTCTCTTGCTAGCTAATTCATTAAAAGCAGATGGAAATATTTTATTAATTCGAAATAATCTTTTTAACGAATTCCTTCTATACTATTGAAACGATAAAATCTCTGTCGTAAATTAATTAACTGAATATATGATTTTACTTACAAATTTATATCCTGCTGATTCGATAAAAACAGATTAAGATATCTTTAACGACAAAAGTAAGAGAGTGTTAAATACTCTTCCTGACAACGATAAATGTCCCCTGAGAATCTCCGTCTTGAAGCAATTTCAAATAATATTGGAACGGAGATGAATCAGAATGGAGGGCGAAGAAAAGTGATTAGAAAGTTCTCGAATCGTTTTCTCGGCACTAGATATCGATAGCAGAAATCTTGGATAACTGGTATTTCCTGTTTCTAAAAGATTGTTGACATGCCGATCTTTCTACTTTCGTCTCTGTTGAAAATTTATGAGGGCCATTTCTTTTAAAGACTTGCAAATATTTGTTTGATAAAGTGTTTGATACTTTTATTTATCATTAAATTGATTTTAAGTAACTTTGTTAGATATTGTCACGTTGATGTTAATGCATTTGTGAGCAAATAATAAAATATTTTTCTAGTGATATTCATCGTATTTCGATTCAAATAATTATTTTTCTTGGATGGTGAGATTTTAGAAGCAGTGGTACTGAATATATTTTTGATCTTGTATTATTAATTTTATGTTAAAGTGTCGGTAACTTGAATTTCAGTAATTTGTTTCAGTAATATGAATCCGAAATTGAACTCCTGTTTTTTGAATTTCAGTAACTTGATACTGAAATTGAACTCGAATTTCAGTAATTTGATATTAACATTGAATTTATATTTCAGTAATTTGAAACTGATATTGAACTTGTATTTCAGTAACTTGATACTGAAATTGAACTTGAATTTTAGTAACTTGATATTGAAATTGAACTTGAATTTCAGTAACATGGTATTAACATTGAACTTATATTTCAGTAATTTGAAACTGATATTGAACTTCCATTTCAGTAATTTAATATTGAAATTAAACTTGAATTTCAGTAACTTGATATTGAAATTGAACTTGAATTTCAGTAACTTAACATTGAAATTGAACTTGAATTATAGTAACTTGATACTGAAATTGAACTTAAATTTCAGTAATTTGATATTGAAATCGAAATTATATTTTAGTAACTTGATATTGAAATTGAACTTGAATTTTACTAACGTGATATTTTCTGACTTTTCAAGTAGGAAATGTATACAGCAAATAATTTGTACATATTTGTACATATACAATAATTTGTATATTCAATCAATAATTTAATTGAATATAATTAATGCTACAGTTCGTACTTCATTTACTTCTATTAATGTAAAATATAATAAAATGTTCAATAGACTTTATTCAATAATATAAAACAGTAAAGTGATAAATTAAATTAACTGCTGATATACACATTAATTTTTGATGATTTATATTAAATGTCATTACAATAGTCAATATACTAATCAATTATAATGAAACCTTGAATAGAATTTTCCAAATCGTAGAAAGTATTATTTAAACTGTAAAATGAAATTAATATTAAAATTTGTAATAATTCTCAGTCATCCACATTCAATGTCATATGGAATGTTAACATGTCAATTAGTTATAATAAAATATTGAATACAATTTTTCTGACAGTAAGAAGTACTAAGTTAAAAAACTGAAATAAATATTCGTATACTCAATAATTTTCAATGATCCATATAAAATATTTTTGCAACACTCAATATATCAATTAATTATAACAAAACATCAAATAAAATTTTCTTATTAGTAAGAAATAATACCAGAACTAAAAACTTAAAAGAAATAACCATATACTTAACAATATTCAGTGAAGCATATTAAATATAGTCGCAATCGTCAAAAATATTACAGTTAATTAATAATAATAAAATACCGAATAGAATTCTTCTATCGAACATTGAGCAGTAAAAACAAAACTACCAGTACACTCCAACAAAGTAATTTACCCATTTTCATGTAATATAAAATGTTTTACTTACGTTTTAGTTGACGAGGAGTACTAAATAAATTTACATAATAAATATTGAATTCTTAAACACTAAAACTATGCAGAAAGCGCTATAAGCGATGAAAACTTTTCAACGTGTTTCCTTTAATCTGACGAGAACGTTAGCACAGTTTCCCTTAAAAGGCTCCGGGAAACGTGTCCGGCCTTTTCTTTTTTCTTTCACGTTTAAGTTGCCGTTAAACACGGTTTACACCTTCGTTAACGTTTACAGAGAACTCGGGGAATTGCAATTGACGCTTTTTCACCTCTGAGATACCGGAGAGAAAACTATTTTTCGGTTAACGGTATTCTACATAGATTACCCGCAGTTTTAAGTGTGGAAATATTAAGCTTAAGAAAGGATATATTAAGGGTAGAAATTAAGTCTGTGTCATTCCAGAGCGAAATGAAAATGCATTTTATGAAAATGCATTTTATGAAAATGTATTTTATGAAAATGCATTTTGTATACTTGCAATTACTTTGAAATGCTTGTGTTATATGATTATTAAGGAATATATGGTACGTTATAAAAAAAAATTTAGAAATTTTGCTTTGAAGTCAGAGGAACGAACTTTTCTTGTTAAGTTTAGAAATTTCGGAATGTGGTAATTGGGAAATTTGAAAACTTGGAGTTGTAGAATTGATTTAATATTTTGGAACTTTTAAGTTTTGAGATTTTAGAATTTAGGAATTTGAAAAATTTTAAATTTGAGAATTTGGAGATTTAGAAATTAAGTAATTTGGAAATTTGGAAAATTTCTGAATTTGGAGATTTGGAAATTTGGAAAATTTGAAAATTTGGACAATTTGGACAATTTGGTAATTTGGAAATTTGGAAATTTGGAAATTTTGAAAATTTTGAAAATATGGAAAATATGGAAATATGGAAATTTGGAAATTTGGAAATTTGAAAATCTGAGAATTTGACAATTTGACAATTTGGAAATTTGGAAATTCTGATATTGAAAAATTTGAGAATTTAAAAATTTGGAAATTCTGAGACTTGCGCATTCTGAAATTTGGAAATTTTTAAAATTTGAGAATTTGAGAATTTGAGAATTTGAGAACTTGAGAATTTGAGAACTTGAGAATTTGAGAACTTAAGAATTTGAGAATTTAACAATTTGGAAATTTGTAAATTTGTAAATTTGTAAATTTGGAAATTCTGATATTTGAAAATTTGAGAATTTGTAAATTTGGAAATTCTGAAACTTGCGCATTCTGAAATTTGGAAATTTGGAAAATTTGAAAATTTAGAAAATTTTAAAGTTTTGAAAATTTGGGAAATATGAGAATTTGGAAAATTTGGAAATTTGGAAATTTGGAAATTCTGAAAAGCGAAAATTCTGAAATTTCGAAATTTGGAAAATTAAAAAATTTGAGAATTTGAAGATTTGCAAATTTGGAAATTCTGAAATTTGAAAATTCTGGAATTTTGAAATTTTGAAAATTTTGAAGTTTGAGAATTTCTAAACTTCCAAAAATTCCTTATTCTTCCATTTCCAAGAACTCAAAAATTTCCACCTTCCCATATCCCCAAATTTCCAAAAACTCCAAATTCCAAAATCCCCATATTCCCCAATTCCAAACCCTAAAATCACATCATTCAAGAGCCCGCAATCACAAAAAATCTCCGATTCCGTATTCGAAACAAATTATTCCCCTCGTCCTCGTTCAAAAGTACGTATAAACTCCGTGACGTTATCGCGAGAGAACAGTTACACTGTTACACGTCATGGTTTGAAATTCACCATACCCATGACAACCGTAATACCGTGTTAAATCTCGACTTGGTGTTCATAAATCGCTGGAAACTTGGCAAAGTCGTGAATACGACACGACCATTCCACCTACGAGTTTACGTGTTAAATAATGTTTCACCGGAGATAGAGAATAAAAAGTCCCCTAGAAACCACGGACGGCGTGTTGCGTTTCCTGGCGAGTCCATGGGAGAACCAGGGACAGAAGTTGCCATCTATCGTTTTAGAGTTTCGCCTCGGATAATTATTTCGTGTAATTGGAGTTGAGGGAATTCCGTGGCTGTTAGTTACGCTGATACTTCACCCTGTTGTGATTTGCTCGTCTAGTTTGTCTGTTTGCGATGCGAATGTTCGCTGCATCGAGAAATATCTTGCTAACGAATGATTTAGAATACCTTTCCTAAGGGAATTTCTTGATACCTAGTATTTCTGATAACAGTATCAATATTTAACAAATGTTCTTTTCACACTATTTCTACCAAGAGGACTTTTCAAATTTTAACTTTTTATTCTCCGAGTTAAATCATTTCTACAGAATTAATTTTTTTACTTTTTATACAATAGTTGTTGAATTAACTCCTTCCCGTGCCATTTATTTATCAGATGCGTCAGTCAAGACTAACTATTCAGGATAACTATATTAAAACGGACAAAGAAAATAAAAATTTTTAGAGTATTTTATATTTAGGGATCCTTGATAATGCAACTTATAATTGGACCTAAATTTCAAGTCGAAGAGTATTCAAAATTTGAGTAAGGTTTGTCACATTTGAGCTGTAGGTGCGTCGCGAGTGAGACTCATCAAAGTATGAGAAAAGATTAATTCAGCGATTTTCTTCTAGCTCGTCCTAGATCTAAAAATGTGCACATGGCATATTTATTTCTACCATGAAGTCTTTTTAAACTACATTACATATAAATATCAACACCATTTTGCAGCATCATATCAATTATAATCAGATTAGAGAATCCCGATTTCAGTTGTAACGAAAAATATAGGAGTTGTGACATAACTTCGATATTTGCTTATTTTCCGCCATGTTGCATTTTAGAGTACACCGCTATATTTACATTTTGTAGCTTGATGAATTAAGCTAGAATTTATAACCTGATTGAATAATCTCTAATAAAAACACATCAAATCATCAATATTCCTCAAATTATCTACATTTAACTGATAATTTGAAATACAACAGTTTTAGCAGTTATTTGCATTGAAACGAAGAGGTATAAAAAGACACCTTTTGGTGGAAATAGGTATTCTCAAACTGGTGCTAGAAATAGTGTTAAATATAAAGAACTAATATTAATTAATATTATTAATATAAAGAATTCATATGAAGATTTAATAATAAATAAATATAAGTCACCCTTAAATAATATGTCACCCTTATATGGGTGACACTTAAGTATCTATACTGATTTAACATGTATATTGTTAAAAATTTATTCACTTTCCTAACCGCAAATTCTCGCAATAATTACATGGATCTATGGAAAATAAATGTAACAAGATATTGTGCAAATATTTATAAAAATTGGTCAAGAATTAAAGCACTACTGAATGCAATTGAAAATTACTTTAGTGTGGCAGTCAACGTGTTAATAGTAAAAGTGTCAAATGTTGGACTCATTCACAAATTTTCCTTTTTAAATTAAAAAATTAATGATAATTTTTCTCAATTTTTATTTTACAGTAAGTTTAAGTTTCAATTTTTCAGCTCAAACATTGAGATCTTTTTACACCAAATATTAGATTTTTAGGAGATGAGAGCGAAGAAAATAGTTTTTTTTCAGCCACCCTAGTCTACAAGATGAATCTACCTCTTATTAAACCTACCTCTCGTTAAATCTACAAGCTGAGTCTACCTTTCACTAAATCTTCAAATTCCTTTAAAAATAGACGAAAAGGGAAGAGTAACTTTGTGTTCGCAGTTTTAATAGTAAAAGTACCAAATGAGTCTTTAGACCCATTTATTAGTTCTCTTCTTTAAATTATAAAAATTGCAATGATTCGTTAATTTCTTTTGCTTTGAACGACTTTTTCAGTTTAAATTTTTTAGCTCAAGCATTAGGAGGATTTTTTAGGTCATATACTAAATTTTTAGAGGGTGACGGAAAAGAGATTAGTTTCTTTTTGAGTCACCTTAGTTGAGTATGTCTCTTATTGAGTATCACACGTTTTTAAATTACAAAATTTATTTCGATGATTTCTTTTTAATTTTTTTTTGTTTTGAATGACTTTTTAAGGTTCAAGTTTAGCTCAAACATTGAGAGGATTTTTTGCATCATATACTAAATTTTTAGAGGCTGAGAGAGAACAAAATGGCCTTTTCCACCCTAGTCTGTAAGTTGAATCTCTCCTTTATTGAATTTCAGACGTTTTTAAAGTACAAGATTTATTACGATGATTTTTCCTGAATTTCTTTTGCCTTAGATGACTTTTTAAGTTTAAATTTTTTTAGCTCAAACGTTAAGAAAATTTTGTTATACTATATACTAAATTTTTAAAGATAAATAAGCTTTCTATGTGCCAATTACTGTACACGTTGAATCTATCTCTTATTAAATTTACAAGATGGATCTACTTATTGAATTTACAAGTGCAGTCCACCTCTTATGACATTTGCAATTGATTCTAACTCTTATTGAATTTACAAGTGGAGTCTACATCTTATTAAATTTACAAGTTGACTCTACCTCTCGTTAAATCTACAAGCTCCCAGATAATTTATTTTAAAACCAAAAATTGTTTTTTTTCTCAGAAAAAACTTGTCAAATGCGTGCATTCGTCGCATTTCAAATCGCTCACGTTATTCTCACAACGTTCGTGTAACAAAACGAGCGAATTTTTCTTTTGTGTCAGTTTGTAACTGACCTTGATCAATCTTTGTTCCCGTGACACAGGAAATCTGTTCACACTATTCTCCCCATAAACTTACGGAACATCGTTGATTTTCTGGGTGTCGTAAATATTTCTTCTTCATCGCGCAGACAGAATCCGCATCGCGTGACTCGTGCTGATCTCAGCCTACGAAATTAATGGCTGAAGTTTGTACAAACGTACCGGAAACATGGTCAGTGACTCTTCTACAGAATGAATCACGTTTCGAATAGTATCAGTGACAATAGAAAACTGTAATTTGTAGAAAAGAGGTGTACAAGCTTGTTTAATGTTTAAATAAGAATTATGTGGTTAGGGTAGGTTATCACAATTTTATTTGCTAATGGAGTGTTTGGAAACTGGTAAACTTGTAATTGCATGTTGCAAACTGTTGAAAGCGAACATGTTTGCAGATACATTGCAAACTTTGGGTTAAAAATTATTATTAAGATTTTTATTAAAAATTAATATAACTATTGGTGATATCAATTTTCTTCGCCATATTTGTCAAGATAAATTTTGAAAAAGAAAAATATCTGACTTGATATTTTTACACTATTAATATACTATAAAAAATATACATATCTCGTTAAATTAAAAATAAATTAACTTACTTGAATACTTTTAACCTAACCTCTATTCGTTAAATTAAAAATAAATTACATTACTTGAATACTGTTAACCCAACCTCTATTCGTTAAATTAAAAATAAATTACATTACTTGAATACTTTTAACCTAACCTCTATTCGTTAAATTAAAAATAAATTACATTACTCGAATACTTTTAACTTAACCTCTATTCGTTAAATTAAAAATAAATTACATTACTTGAAAATTTTTGACCTAACCTCTAAAACCTAGCTTAACAAATGGTATCATTACCGAAAAATGTGAAATGATTTCATTATAAATGTCTTAACTCGAACTCCGCTCGTAAGTTCTAAATGTCTTCGAATTTCCGAGTTGCCAAACTTCTCTCACGTACAAAATAGTCCTTAAAGATCTTATTCAACTTTACGGGCGATTTATTGCTAAAGTCCCGGCAGATTTTCACGTGCAATCACACGTGTTAATTTTACGGCTGCTGCTCGACGAGTATACCACGTACTCTTGTGAAGTTGCATCGAAACTCCGGCGCTGGAAATATTGCGGAAGAATGGAGGTCAAGCATGGCTACGATGATGTTTCAGCATTTTTCGGCCCAACAACTGGGATTAGTTGCACCGATAAACGATGCATCGAAACAGCTTCAAAAGTAAACTTTGGATTTCGGATTAACCTATTAATATTTAATCCTGAGTTGAATACTCGAATTTTTTTTATTCAAACCTTTATTTAGCGATAAATAAAATTAGCGTGGGTAGATGTAAGAGGTGAACGATATTTACTTTATTTTGTGAACGAGTATTATTTGAATTGCAGAAAAATATGATTTGAAGTATAGTTCGTAATTTATAAGATATTAAATTGATTTATTAATGTAAACATTAGATGAGTTTTTGTATTCGCTTGATGAAGGAATTACAAGTTTGATGCAATTTGATGGAGATACAAGTGATATTCGAAAAAGGTTCATTTTATTTGATTGAATAAAAAAATTACAAATTTTATACAATTCGATGGAACTGTATGTAATAACCAAGAATCGTTGATTTTGTGTGACTAAATAGAAAAATTACAAGTTTGATGCACTTTGATTGATGTGTAAGCAATAATCAAGAATTATTCAACTTATCTAACTAAATAGAAAAATTATAAGCTTCATATAATTAGTTTGAAGAGTAAGTAATAATCGAATCGTTCACTTTATGTGACAAAATAAAAAAATTTCATCTTATCTAATTAAATAGAAAAATTACAAGCTCTACACAATTACTTCGAAGCGTAAGTTATAATCGAATCGTTCACTTTACGTGACAAAATAAAAAAATTACAAGCTTAATGCAATCGAAGCGTGACTAATAACCAAGAAAGTTCGTTTTATATATCCCAATAAAAAAATTACAAGCGAATTTCGATGAAAGCACAAGTAATAATCAAGAAACGTTTATTTTATTTGACGGAATAAAAGAATTACGATTGACGCAACTGATCCTTTTTCCGTGAAAATTCTCGTTCCCGGCAAGTAACATCAATTTCACAAAAGGTACAAAAGGAAGAAAAAAAGAATTGAAGAACGACGAGTTGGTTGGGTAGTAGTATTTATGCAGGGGGTTGTCATGCCTAGACAGAATATAGCTCGGGTACACGTACGCGCTTCGAAGGGTCTACGTATATGGCGCACTTCCGGTCAGGAACTACCCTCGTCGTTTCCGGACGATGCATCATTGGAGCCCGATAAAGTTTGCGAGTCGGCGAAACTCGTGGCGTAACTGGAAACCCCGAGGGTCGGGTTTAAGCGAAACAAAAAGGACACGAACCCGGTATCTGGATAGAAAGCGAGGCCGAAAATTTCGGTCCGTTCCTCCATCCGGTCTTCTCTTACTTCCGTCAGACGATTTATGGATCATTTTTCTGCTGTATCTTCCTGCGGATCAAAATATTACTCTTTCATCGAAGGTACTTGGTAGGGGAAAGTCATTTAATTTCAATCATTCTCATACATTCTGAATTCGGAAATTGGTAAATTGGTAAAGTAGTGTAGTAATGAGTTGACAAATTGGTAAATTAGTAAATTGGATAACTAGTAAGTCGGAAAACAGTGGAGGACAAAAGTATTCGTACACTTGAAATATAGAAATGAAAGCAACATTTTCTTAATTATAACTGTGTATTATACAGTTAAATATCTTAAATATCTTCTAAACTAATGATTTTTTCACATAAATAGATTAATACTTTTTTGTAAAGAATATGAAGGTATATCAGCTGATGCAATTAAAAATATATGATTCCATTTAAAAAAACATTAATGACCTTCATATGTATGTCCTTTATACGCCCACCTACAAAAAAAATATACTACCAGCATATCCCCCCCTCAAAACTTCATCTAAAACATTGATTGCTACGAGTAATAATAATGACGCAAATTTAGATGGGAAAATGTGGTGAGCCACCCTGTATATAACGCTTACAGCAACAAATGACCCAGAACTGAAGGCAATAACATCATGTACCTTGAAATGTGAAATTCATGAGACCGTAAGAAATCATCGGAACAAAAGTATTCGTACATTATCATTTATGTTAATATATGTCGAAAATGTATATTCCGAATTTCCGAATTTAACTTGCAGAATCTCAAAGATTAAACCTCAACCAGTTCCACCGAGATACAATTCGCATCCTTATAAACCTAACTTATAAACTTATAATCCTAATAATTTCTCCTCCTGAGACCACACCGTATTATATTAAAACTCGCAGAACTCCACCGATTAAACCACCTCATGCTCTAACCTCCGTGATACAATTCGCATACTTGAAAATTCCAACACATCGTCACGTTTGTACCTCATTTTCCCCGTGTGCATTTCACCCTCGTTACTAAAACATCGGTATTCCCAAAAAGCACTATCGTTGGCGAACCTTCTCTTATTTCCAGCTGTATTTCTTTCTCGACAGTAAGATCCTATTGTTCGTAAAAATTGTCCTGTTAGGAGGTCGAGTCGAAAATTCGTCTTGCACGAGAAAAGACTTGGAAAAAGAGCGAAAAAGAGAGACAGCTCGTTACACGGTCGGGTTGGTTCGCAAAACAGGAATAGTCAGAGCTCGATCTGTTTAAATTCTCCTCTTACCTTCAAGACGAAGAGGAAAGGTCCCTGTTCAAGACGAAAACTGCAGTCACACCTGGTACGATGGTCTGATCGATAATCCTGAGAGCTGGAGGAGTAGTTGAAGTGTTCGCAGGAGAGATCCTTGACTAACGATCGTTTCTCGTGACGGGGAATACTGGGATGCACGAAAGAGAGCTGGACACAAACGAGAGAGCAGGATAAAGCAGGAGAGTTAGAGAGGAGATTAGAGCGGGAGGAGGATAAAGGGTTCCTCGAGGTGGTGAGATTGGATGAGCCTGGATAATTAGCAAAACAGCGGAAGTCGGTCGTTAGTGGCTCTTTCCGGCAATGTTCAACCGTCGTCTGCAGACGAACGATGATCGAACACAATACGCCGTTGATTTGCAATCGTGTGTGATTTCGTCTCGTGTGATCTTCAGACCGAATAATGGAAAACAAGCTGTTTCTGCTATTTAATACGGCGTTTGTTAAGGGATAAGTTTTAGGGACAATTGGGTGTAATGATGTGGAGATGTGATGGATGGTTATGGGGTAGTGATTAGATAGTTTTATTTAAAAATTTGAAGTTTTTTTGGTTTTAAACTTGTAATTTTACAAAATACAAAATTTTATTTATAAATAAAATGCAAATAATTTCCTATTTTATAATTAAAGTATGTTCATAAAACCCAAGGAAGAAAGAATCTCAAAGAAAATGAAGTGAAAGAAGAATTCTAAGAGAACTAAGAAAAGAATTCCAATAAAATCAAATAAAGAACTTTAAACAAAATAAAAGAATTCAAGAAAATCCAATAAGAAAAGAATTTCACTAAACTCAAATAAAGAAAGAACTGAAATAAAATCAATATAAATAGAACACAATGAGCAGTTGATCGATAATGAAACACGGTCGCTAATGGAATCATTTACCCGAATCATAAAAATTGTTATAGCGGTCCGTTTGAATACCGATGTAATTTAGCATAAAACTTTAACTCGTGCAGCAGAAAAATCGGTACGTAAGGATTGTTTCATTGTTGGGGAAATGTTCGTTCGTAGCAACACAAAAGGAACATCAGGAAACTGCTGCGCTACTAGCATATGAATGGACCGAGAATAATTCCAAAATGAGCCATTAAACATTAAAGAGATACTTGAAAGCACGTGAATCGTGTTCCACCGGTACAATGTAACATCCTCGACACTTTAAATTCAAATTAAACTTCACAAAACTGGAGTTGCTGAACGATTCAATTGTGTGCTCCTGTCGTGACGTGAAAATTAGAATCCCTGTTTACCGTGAAATCTGCTTCAGAATCGTGAAACCTGCTTCTGAAATCGTAAGATATTTTTTTATAATACATATTCAGACGTTGTACAGTTTTGATATCGATTTATTGTGCTAATTATTTTCCCCGTAGTATTTATGCTCGAGCTGCATTTAACTTTTATTCAGTTTTATGTCCCTCATTTTAAATGACCCAGATTTTTCCGTTTTAGCTTTTGATGCTTTCTATAGAATTGCAGAAGTATTTATATTTTCTGGATCACTGTACTATTAACGTTTTATATGAGAACTGGGTGTCTGTGAGTTCTTTTATTCTTAAACTTTTGTGATTAATTATGGAGTTCTTATTTTTGTCGGAATGGGGAGGTATAAAGGATGAAATACATGTAATGTATTTATAGTGAATTAAGTTACGTTTTATATTGTAGTTGAGGTAGTAATTGAGTATATAGGAAAATACGTATTTAGAAAATTGGAAATTTGGAAATTCTGAAATTTGAGGATTTGAGGATTTGAGGATTTGAGAATTTGAGAATTTGAGAATTTGAGAATTTGAGAATTTGAGAGTTTGAGAATTTGAGAATTTGAGAATTTGAAGATTTGGAAATTCTGAAACTTGAAAATCTGAAATTTGAAAATTCTGAAGTGTGAAAATTTGAGAATTTGGAGATTTGAAAATTTGGAAACTCTAAAGCTTGAAAATTCTAAAATTTGGAAATTTGGAAATTTGAAAATTCTGAAATTTGAAAATTTGAAAGTTTGGAAATTTGGAAATTTTGAAAAAATTGGAAAAATGGAAAATTTGGAAATTTGGAAAAAATTGGAAAAATAGAAAATTTGGAAATTATGAAATTTGAAAAATCTTCTAAAAATGCCACATTCTGCTGTTTTCAAGAACTCAATAATTTCCACCTTCTCAAATTCCCAAATTTCCAAAAGCTCTAAACTAAATTTTGGAAAGTACAAATTTATAAATTGCAAACTTCCAAATAATTAAATTTATAATTTACAAATTTACAAGCTATTAAATTTATAAATTACACATTTACAAAATATCAAATCAAATAACTAAAATAAATAATAAAATGATGAAAATAATTATTACAAATAACAGAAATAAGTATGTGTATTTATTAAAAAATGTTCATACCGAATATATGAAAAATAAAATAAATTGCTACATGAAGTAATAGGAACGATTTTACTCGTTGAGAGTCTTTCATTTGATAGAAAAGGATGTATTTCCGGAATTTCAAAGGTTTCTGTAAAATGCACAAGGTCTATAAAATGGCTATCGACTCGAAGATCGGAAGAGCATTCTGCTCGACTCTTTTTATTTGGCTACAGTAAAAGGGCCGGTCGATGGTGGCCGCCTCTTTCGCGTGTCATTCTTCTTCCTTAATCCCTTAAATCCTTCTACCAAGTGATCTCCGTTTACACGGAACGAAATCACTAGAATAAAGAAAGGTCTAGCGAGGGTATTGTAATTCCACTGCTGTAGTAATCGACGTATTAGTGTCGATGGACCACGTAAAATTTGTCTGGAAAACGTATCTCTCGAATGAAACTTCCATTTCATTCGTTTCGGGTAGTTTGATACTTTAGTGGTACTACGAACATAGTGCAGTCGAATTTTACAATTTAACTTCTTCATTTATAAATTTGGAAGTTTGGAAACTTGAAAATTTCTAAATTTAATAGTTTGTTAATTTATAATTTAAAAATTTAATAGTCTGTCAATTTGAAATTTCGAAATTTATTAGTTTGTCAGTTTAGTAATTTCGATATTTAATAGTTTGTGAGTTTGTAGTTTCAAAATTTAATGGTCTGTCAATTTATTGTTTCAAAAATTTGGTAATTTGTCAGTTTAGTAGTTTAGAAGGTTAACAGTTTGTAAGTTCATCATTTCGAATTTTAATAGTTTGTCAATTTATAATTAAAAAATTTAATAGTCTGTCAATTTGTAATTACGAAATTTAATAGTTTGCCAGTTCAGTAATTTCAGAGTTTAATAGTTTACCATTTTATAATTCTGAAGTTTAACAGTTTGTCCATTTGTAACTTCAAAATATAAAATTTGTCAATTTGTAATTTCGAAACGTAACAGTTCGAAAATTTGCAATTTCGAAATTTAAAAATTTATAAAATCCTTAACAAACCTAATATTATACGATCATATATTTCACACATTTTAATTGAAACTGTGATCAAATACTCTTGATTTTTTAATTAAATGTATAACCAAATATTTTTGATGTTTTAATTGAACATACAATCGAGCACTTCTGATATTTTAATTAAATGCATGATTAAATTCTTTTGAATTTTTAAGGTACGACCGACGTTCAAATATTAACGTAAATATTTTTGATTTTTTAATTAAATGTAGTCCCAAATATTTCTGATTTTTTAATTAATGATATAATCAAGTATTCCTTAATTTTTAATTAAACATACATACTAAATTTTCCTCATTTTTGAATTAAACACATGATCAAATATTCCAGAATTTTTAATTGAACATACGATAAAATATTTCTGACTTTTTAATTAAACATATGATCAAACACTTCTCATCTTTAAATTCAATGCACGATTAAATATTTTTGATTTTTTAATTAAACGCAGGATCTAATATTTCTGATTTTTTAATCAATCATATGATCAAGTATTCCTTCATTTTTAATTGAACATACATAATAAATATTCCTGATTTTTTAATTAAACGTCTGATTAAATATTTCTGATTTTTTAATTAAACGTCTGATCTAATATTTCTGATTTTTTAATTAATCATATGATCAAGTATTCCTTCATTTTTAATTGAACATGCATAATAAATATTCCTGATTTTTTAATTAAACGTCTGATTAAATATTTCTGATTCTTTAATTAAACGTCTGATTAAATATTTCTGATTCTTTAATTAATCATATGATCAAGTATTCTTCCATTCTTAATCGAATATACATATTAAATGTTCCTGACTTTTTAATTGAACGCGTGATTAAATATTCCAGATTTTTTAATTGAACGTACAATAAAGTATTTTTGATTTTTTAATCAATCATATGATTAAACTCTCTTCATCTTTAAATTCAACGTACGATTAAATATTTTTGATTTTTTAATTAAACGTAGTCTCAAATATTTCTGATTTTTTAACTAATGATATAATCAAGTATTCCTTAATTTTTAATTAAACATGCATACTAAATATTCCTGATTTTTTAATTAAACGCATATTCAAATATTCCAATTTTTTAACTGAACATACAGTCTGGAAAGGAGTGGTCTAATCACTCCTAAAATATTTGCACAGTAGTGCCGTCTAAAGCCCGAAGGACCACCCAATAGCTGAATTGGGAACAAATGAAATCTAACCTGATTCTTAGATAACTATTTATTTGTATTTAGTGTGTGGTGTCGTGTATACGCATGTAATTGCGTGTGTGTGTAAAGTATTAACTACAATCTGTCTGTGTTTCCTGAGCTAAGCAATTTTAACCGACTAATCTGGTTAACTATTTTCCTGAACTGACTGATTTTAACCAACTAATCTGGTTGATGATTTTTGCGGAACTAACTGAACTGGAAAATATTCGTTTCCTTGTAACCTTTCCTTCCAGTGCGCCCTTAGTGCGCTTCCCTGTGAAAGGGGAAGACGAAAGCCAGAGTGGGTGAAAGTTGGACCCAAGGCGAAACTAAGAGTCCCAAGAAAATAGTTTTTCGTCACCTCTCGAAACCCTTAGTCTTGCCATAAATTAGGCCGTACTCTAACACAATCAAATATTTCTAACTCTTCAATTAAACATATGATCCAGTATACCTTATATTTTAATTGAACATACATATGAAATATTCTTGACATTTCAATTGGACACACAACCTTTTTTTAATTGAACACACGATCAAATAGTCCAGAGCGATATACATTCCCCAAAGAACCATACTCGAAGATAAGATCGTAGTGCAACGTTCGCGGAGGAGAAACGTCGCTCGTTTCGGAAAAAGCATTTCTAAGGGGTTAACAATCTCCAAACGGAATCGTATCCCCTCCAACTTAAGGTATGGATGCTATTTCGAATGCAAACCGAGTTTCGTGGCCCCTATTCGTAAGGGCTATTGCGATTCTAGATGCGCCGCGACCCGGTTGATTCCAGATCCCTGTCGGATCGATGATACGAACAGGAATGGCGCGAACGAGATATTAATTTGCAGCATTCGAGCGTCCTACCATTCTAGTGGCCCGGACTTAATTATTCTGCCAATCTGTTTGCATATTGGACCGAGCGCGAAGACGAGGATTCGACGGTATGTAATTATCGGGGATTGTTCACGGTGGTGTGCCGCTGTAACATTAATTGCCAGCCGTGGCTCGTCGTCGAGATCCCAGAAAAACTTGATTGAAAATTTCCGTGGCACTGATTTTTCACATTTTTTTCTCTCTATTCCCCTTTAACGAACGACCCGACCGAACATTTGGTTTACTGGCACGTATCGGGTTTTGAGTTTTATTATCAACATTTTGGCCTCGTGCCGCTACAGATACAACATATCAATATTATGTTTGCTGCGGAGTCTGGAGTTACCAATTATAATTTATGTAATCAAGAATCCCTTCGTACAAAAGGTACCTAACACTGATCTATCTTATTTCTTTGAATATTGCAGCAATAATTAGTTTTGATGTAATTGCTGAAAAAAATGTAGGTATGGGGTTAATGCTGAATTTACTGCTACTGACGTGTGGTGTACATTTGCTTTCAAATTAAAGATGAAGTTGAGAAACAAATTCTCTGTTTTGATGAAAATTATCATAGATTGCAAGAATACAGTTTTAACAAATTTTGGGCTTTAAAATAGAAAACTGAAATGGTCATTTGATCGCCCTGGTAAAATTTCGAGGTTAACCCTTTAATCTACAAATCTGCGTCAGTCAAAGCTGCCTAATTATTACTGCAGTGTTACGGTAAATAAAGAATATTGGTGTGTTAGGTATATTTTGAATTTAGCTATCTTTAATTATTCAAACTGATCTCTAAACTCAAAACTTGATCTTCATGCAAATACGATTTAGTTTTGTCATATTTGAACAGTAAAGTGCGCCACGAGTCAAACTCGTAGTTATAGGCTAAAGGGTTAAATTGGGTGAATAGTGAAAATGTACTACTTATTATTGATTTGTTACATATTAAATTTTGAAGTATTAAAAGACTGATAAAATTTGATAATCAAATTTTTATATCAGTCGAAATGGATCAATAAAAAATGTAACAGTTGATGTTACGTTATAATTAATGTTTCAATTATAAATTGTTATTTGGATATGGAATCGTTCATTGAAATAAATATTTATTTCACTGTGCGTGTGACGGAATATTTGAATATTGTTTTTATCAACTGATTACAAAATGTACATAAAAAATGAGAATGAAAACGTGTAATTATTTTTTGTCCCTCACTGTATTTTTTTCTTTGTCTTATTAAAATTCAGCATTTCATGTGCACTAACTTCATTACTCTATTTATAATTAAATAGAATATTATATAAGTAGTTGGTTATTTCAAATGTATTTAACTAATTTTATTTTTAAAACGTCGTATAAATATTTTCTTGCTAATTTTAATAAACGATTACCACGAATGCAGCTTCTTAATTTCAATTTAATATTATTCAGTGAATATATTCTTGCCAACTTTTAATAGTTAATTATTATGAATATATTCAGCTAATTTTATCTGAATAATATTTAGTGAATATTTCCTTTCTAATTTTACTAGACAATTATTTCAAATATATTTACCTAATTTCAATTTAACAAATCATCAAAAAAAGTACCTTCACGGTTTTTCATAGAAGGTTCTATATTCTATACATATAACCAATTTCGTATCTCAAATGATTTTTAAATATATTTACCTAATTTCAATTTGGCAAATCATCCAAAAAATTACCTTCAAGTTTTTACATAGAAGTTTCAATAGAACCAATATCTTATCTCAAAGATTTTCAAATTCCACAGAGATGTTCGAAGTGGACAGAACATTTCAGGGCGAGTCGTTACTAGAAATCACCGTTTCTCGTTGGTTTGCTGCAATCCGCTGATCGTGTAAACGTGTAACACGCTCGATTAATCCATTCCGTGCTGCATCCTGTTAACAACGTTGATGCTCTGCGGTCGTCACGATTTGTCGATCCTGTAATCGAATAATTCCAATCGTAAAGTTTCCTCGTATCGGCACTCTTTTCTTTCTGCCTCGTTTCCCCGTTTATTTGTTCGCGCAATACGTGCACATTGCAAAATGCGAAAATCGAATACCTGTCGCTGTTTAAATAGACAGATTGAAGGGAAAAACGTTTCACTAAAATTGATGAACCATTGTGTCGTTCATTTTGATTGCGGTTTAAATCATATATTATTATATTATTATAATCTTATTATTATTATCTTATACATTACTAATATATTATTTTATTGCTATTATCATATTCTTACTGTATTATTGCTATCACATTATTATTATTATATTATTTCTTTTGAGATTTTGACATTTTGAGTTTTCGATTAGAAAATATTTTTATACATCATATAATATTGACTTAAAGATTTTATACTATAATATAGGGATTTCAAATATTTATACAGGGTGGCTCACCACATTTTGCCATCTAGATTTGCGTCGTTATTATTACTCATAGCAAATGACTTTTTCACATAAATAGATTAATACTTTTTTGTAAATAATATGAAGGAGTATCAGTTGATGCAATAAAAAATATATGATTCCGTTTAAAAAACGTTAATGACCTTCACATGTCCTTTACACGTCCGCCTACAAAAAAAATATACCACCAGCATATGCCCCTTTCAAAACCATTCAACTTCATTTAAAACATTGTTTACTATGAGTAATAGTAATGATGCAAATCTAGATGGCAAAATGTCCTGAGCCACCCTGTATACAATAGGTACTCTACATTTTAAATACACATTCGTTTGAGACACCTGGTTTGTAAACCGACTGGTATATTATCCTTTGATAAATTGTTCTTCGATCTTGTTGTAGTGCGAGCAGAAAGGTAATAAATAAAATGATCGATCAGCGTGAATAAACGTTGGCTGACATCAGCAGCTAACGTTTCGTCTTTATTCGAACGGTTTGACGGTCAGATCGAAGAAAATTGAACGACGTCAGCGACACGGGCTGGCGGATTTCAAGTTTGAAGAAGCTACTCGAGACCACTTACACTAGCCGTTCTTCTTCTTTTGCTACTTCTGAAACAATTTAAGTACCATTTCACCGAGCTAGTCCGAGAGTTTCTTGATCGTCGAATCTGGAGTGCAAATAGACATCTCGAAAAGTTTGGCAGCATCGATTCCGCGCGAGCAACCTGGAAAATGAAATCGGATCGAGAGTCATTGTTTCGTAATTACCGAATAATTAAAACGTTAGTGCTTGCTTCCGAGCAATTTGCTCCTAGTCGACCACGAACCCGATAGTCTTCCAGTGTTTCGTGTTTCTTGATAATTCGTTTAATTGCTGATTAAGTACAGCTGTAATTGTTACGATTAACGATTATATTATTATTATAATCTTGATGTAAGAGTCAAAGTTTCATTCTTTTAATATTTTAATTTATTATTCTTTATTTTAGAAATACTTTGTATTTGCTGTAATTAGAGATTTATTCCTTTTTATTATACTAAAGATAGTTTGTATTTGGCGTAATAATTAGAGAGTGCAATTTGATATTTAATTTATAATTTAGAAATTTTTACAAATTTTTCTAATAAATTTTGCTATAAATTTTTACAATAAATTAAAAAAATTATTAGCTTTAATAATTACTAAACAAAAATAAGTTTTGGTTCATTTATGTAAAATTTGAACATTTGAAAATTCAGAAGTTTGCATGTTTGAAAATTAGAAAATTTGAATATTCCTACATGAGAAAGTTTATAACTAAAACTACTGAATTTTTCCCATTTGAAAAATAAATTAGGAAATAGGAGAGTGGATAAAGTTTTCAATTTGAAAATTCACAGTGTTCAAATGTTTGATTATAAACTACTATGGTTTCCCGTAAATGGACGATGGTCGAAAACCAGTGAATAACAGTAACCGAATTGTCGATATTTACCCAACAATATCGGAAACTCGATGAAAACTAAATTGAATGTAAAAGAAGCAGTTTCACCAAGAATGAAGATTGACTTGCATGCAACTGTCGAAGCTTCCGTCGAACAACTGTTAAGAGGCGACGAATGTGGGTCAACAGGCTGCAGCGATGCCTCCTCGTGTATCTCGGTATCTTGATAAGTATCTTCTTTCTCCTGTAGCCGAGAGGGTATGAATATACGGGGCATAAAACGCGATTCACAGCGAGACACCCACACGAGGGGTGCACAATGGATTATCGGTGAAAGAGGTAAAGGGTGGTCGACTACGGTGAATAGAAGCGATGTTCCTGTGACTCCTCTTTACTAGCAAACAGGGAAAGAGACCTCTGCGTGATTTGTTGTACGATACTTCTGTGTTTTTATGTCGTGAATTAATTGTAAATGTTTAATTCCTTAGGCTTTATGGAAATGTTTTAACGTGTTATTCACTGTGTGTCTTATCGGAGACGCGCATGTTTGTGCAGTTGACGTGGGAGTGGATGAGAAAGCTGTGTAGTATGGATGTAGGAATAATTAGTTTGATATTGTTTCTGAAAATTTAGGGGGTTCCAGAATATTTTATTTGTATGGAAAATTATAAGTGAATTTTCACATGCGAAATTATAGGCTTTTTAGGATTTTAGAATTTTCAAGTTTTAGAATTTTGGAATTTTGGAATTTCTGAATATTAGAATTTCTGAATTTTCAAGTTTTAGAATTTTGGAATTTTGAAACTTTGGAATTTCTGAATTTTCAAGTTTTAGAATTTTGAAATTTTGGAATTTTGGAACTTTGGAAATTCAGAATTTCTGAAATTTCAAGTTTTAGAATTTTGGAATTATGGAATTTCAGAATTTCAGAATTTTCAAGTTTTAGAATTTCTCAATTTCTGAATTTTCGAATTCCTGAATTTCTGAATTTCTGAATTCCTGAATTCCTGAATTTCTGAATTTCTGAATTTCTGAATTTCTGAATTTCTGAATTTCTGAATTTCTGAATTTCTGAATTTCTGAATTTCTGAATTTCTGAATTTCTGAATTTCTGAATTTCTGAATTTCTGAATTTCTGAATTTCTGAATTTCTGAATTTCTGAATTTCTGAATTTCTTAAGCCCCTAAATGTCTTACAGTTCAAACTTCCAAATTTCAGATTCCTCTAATCTCCTAATCTACCAAATTTCCAATTCTTCCAAACCCCCAAATTTCTAAATTCCTAATCTTCTCTCAATTCCCCAAATATCCACATTTCAAATTCTCAAATTTCTAATATATCTAAAATTTTCGAAAGTTTCAAAGCCTCCAAACTCCTTCCTTTCCAAACCTCCAAATTTCAGACTCCCCAATTCCTTAACCTCCCAAATTCCAATTCTCCCAAATCCACAAACTCCTAAACTCCCAATCCTCCCTCCATCTCCCCACATTTGCAAATTCCCTACCATCCAAATCCCCAAACTCCCATCCCTCAACTTACCCAATTTCAACTGAAAACGACGAAAACACCCCCAGGAATATAAATCCAATCGACCCAAAACTCAGCCCGTAAAGAAATTTCTCAAGGAAGTTAACTGAATCCACGTTGATTCAAGGATCGATTGTATTCGCATCCATCCAAATGATCAAAATTTAGTTAGCTCGATTGTGCAGGTTTGCTGTTCGCGCATTCAGTTTGTTCGCGGCACATTTATGTGTGTATGTATGTTAATTCCACGGTGGCGAGGTTCGTTCGTTAATCTCGACCGCCTTTTGCAAGTTCAGTTCAGTGGCCCAGGGCATGGGACAATAACGGGGTTGATTGTAATGGTGCCTTCGTTGCTGGTATTAGAGACTCATTGTTCCACGAGACAGCTTCCCTTTTTGCTTCTTCTCCTTCAACTTACTGCAACTTCTAACGTCGTCGCATGTTTCTACCGGAAACTCCTTTTGAAAAGGTTACATTTCCGTTTGGGTTGTAATTAAACACTGACCTTTCGAATACGCGTTTTATTTTGGTTTCAACGGTATTGGGATCTCTTTGGGTTACTGTTGGTAACAATGTCTTAGCGTCTGTGTTATTTCTTGCTTTGTTTGTAAGAAGTGTTTTGGAAAAGGAACGCAAGGAAAGAAAGAAGCTTGTTAAGGGATTTTTGAGGATTACAGAATTTTAGGAGCGTGGAGTGTGCAAATTTGTGGATGCAGGATTTTGACAATTCGGTGATTTGGGGATTAGGGATTTGGGGGTTGTGGAATTTCAGGATTTAGGAATTTGGGAATCTAGGTAATTGTGGATGTAGAGATTTCAGGATTTAGGAATTTATGAACGTGGTATTTGAGAATTTAGTCATTTGGGGGTCTGGAGATTTAGAAATGTAGGAATTTGGGAATGTAAGGATTTGGAGATGTAGGGATTTGGGGATATGGCGACTTGGGGGTATAAGAATTTGGCGATGCAGAGATTTGGAGATGTGAGAATTTGGAAATGTAGGGATTGGGGGGTGTAGAGATTTGAGGATGTGAGGATTTGAGAATGTAGGAATTTGGGGATTTAAAGATTTGGGGATGTGAGACTTTGGGCATATAGAGATTTGGGGATGTAGAAATTTGGAGATGTGGAACTTTGAAGATGTATGTATATGAAGATGTAGAGATTTGGGGGAATATAGATGTTAGTTAAACCATGAAGAATTTATTAATACGAATACATTAGTGGAGTATAAAATATTAGTAAATATAATGTTAGTACTTTAGAACATTGTTACTGTATAAGTAGGTATTATCGGAAGACGATATCGGGTCATTCTTATAGAATTAACAACTGAACTGAATGTATTATAAAAACGCAAATTAACACCATTGCTTGTGTGGGGTACACGCCAGGTGACGCTCAAATCGGGACGAGCGAACCCCTTTCAAGAGATTTATAGATGTACATGTTTGAAGATATGGGTTTTTGGGGGTATAGAGAATTGTGGATGTATGAATTTGAGGATGTTGGGATTTGGGGATGTAGGGCTTTGGGAATGTAGAAATTTGGGGATGTGGAACTTTGAAGATGTATGGATATGAAGATGTAGACATTTGGAGACGCGGGATTTGAATATGTACGGATATGGGGATGCAAGGATTTAAAAGTATACATATAGATTTGTGGATATTGAGATTTGAGAATGTAGAAATTTGGAGATATGGATATTTGGGAGTATATAGATTGTGAACGTACGAATTTGAAGATGTAGGAATTTGAGAATATAGAAATTCAGAGACATGAGGATTTGGGGATGTAATATACATTTGGGAATGTAGGGATTTGGCGATGTATTGATTTTATGACTTAGGAATTTGAGAACCTGGGTATTTAAGAATTTAGCGATTTAGTAGTCTAAAAATTCAAGATGTAGGGATTTGGAGGTATAGAGATTTGTGAAAGTAAGGATTTGGTGATGCATGTTTCAGAGGATGTACGGGTTTGGCGATGTGGAGATTTGCGGATGTAAAGATTTATACAGTAGGGATGTACATTTGTGGAGGCAGAGATTTATAGAATGAAAATATGAACATTGCATAACCAGAAAATGTAAGAATTCAAAGATTTAAAAATTACAAAAATTTAGACCTTAGAATTCCAAAGAAATTTAAGATTTTATATTTTCGATTTAGGATTTACAAATCCTTCAAGTAAGTAAAATTTGAAAAAAATAAAAACTTTCAAAGCTAAATATCTTAGCAGTTCTAAAGTTTTGAAACTTTTTGAAAGTTTGAGACTAAGAGAATTTACAAATGTCAATATTTAATGTACATATTTAATTTCCAAAGTCCATAAAACACTTTCGAGTCCACGATACTTCCCCAATTCCTAACCTAACTAAAGGTTATACTTGATCCAAGCATACATATTGAACTTGACCTTATCCTGTCCTATCTGTTATAATTGAGCAATAAAGAAGCAAACTAGCAGTCCCTATATAGACAGAAAATTCCCTTACATCATTTTAACGATGCCAATAAAGATGGCTGTCTGAAGCTTCAAATTGCGAACGTTAGCAGCTGCGGTAAGTGCAGCTACGCGACAATTACCATCTATTAAGCAGATAATTCGATCCTGTGAGAGAACACGAAAGATGTCCTCGAGGGTCGTGCCTTCGTCCTTAAACCAGTCGTATCAAGGACTAATTGCCTGCTACTGGAAAAATAAAGCCTTCGTAGATTGCTACACGGGTATCCTGAGACGCCGAGATGAAACAAGCGTGCTGTTTTAACGAAGACGCCATTATAGCCGAAGAGATTTTATTCCGTAACTCAATTTCACTTTTTTGTAATAGCTTGCTTTCGTCATTAAATGTTCCTTATTTTATTAGTTAATATATTGATTGAGTTGAATGAAATTAAAGATAGGATATTTTACTTTTTGTTAATAATTGATTATTTTTAATACCAGTGGATATAGGAGTGAAGTTTATCTGTTTATATTTTTAGGAATTTGTGCAGTTATTGAAGAATGCAAGTATTAACTATTTAATATTAGAAATAAAGCTGTCAAATTACTGTTTTATAAATTCCTTACTTTAAGTTAGAAAATTGAAGTAGTTTAGGTTTTCTTGAAATATGTATTGATTTTTATTAAAGTACAAAAATTAATGTGTACATTCAGTTATTTATTTTTCAAACTTATTTTTAATTTTCAAGCAAGTGCATGCTAAGTTTACTGTTAAAAGTTTGAATGAAATATTTGGCAAGATTTGTTAAAAATATAAATACCAGTGAAGTAATAATAAAAACGTATCTCATATGTGCTCCTTCATATCTTCATTCTGTACTACAAACGTTTCATACAACTCAATATAACAAAATATTGTGAACACATTGGGTGAAGTTTGTTAAAAATAAAAATACGAACGAAGTATACCAAAAACATATCCACTGGTCTTTTTCCTTCTACAAAAAGACTTGTACACAAAAGTTTCATATGACTCATATTGTCTTCTAATAAATTTTCCTTTCATCTTTAACAACCCAGAAACACGTTAACTCGACATAAAACATTAAACAAATATTCCAACTAAATTATGTCGCATTTTAAATCTAATTTCTCCCATTTCAAGATTGATCATGGACATAAAAAATAGCTTGAAGCAAGCAAATATTTGTACGGAGGGTGTAAAATTTCTAGCCAAGCGTTCCAGAAAGTTAAACACGACGAGAAGTTTGAAAAACTCCACGCACATTTCATAAACATGAAAACGTACAAATGGGCAGATACTTTTTACCGCTAGCGTGAATTACAGAAATAAATCAGGGCCATTGTTTCGACGCTGTTGGTCCACGATTTCACCGAAGCTACACGCTCGCAGGTATCTACTCGTCCGTGTTCGGAGAAGCGCGTAATTAATATACGGCCATGGGGGATGAACGTCGAGGAACGAGAGAAATTCGTAACATCGCTACGATTACGCGACAAATTACACGGCTACCGAGAACGCCTCGTTTTCCTGGCTACGTTTGCAGTTGAAAAAACAAAAAAGCCTTCCGTTAACGTCGCACACTGGGCTAACATTCCGTAAACACGGTATAATTTACGTGAACTCGTTTTTCCACTAAATTAATGGAATTTTAATTAAAATGGATGTTCACGAGAAAAATTATCTAAATATTATTGCTCTGTTAATTTTCGTTTGGAGAAATCAGTTCCTTATATAAAAATTCGATTTTGTGATCTCAAGATTAATACTGGAAGTGGGTTATTGTTATATGAAACTTTGATATGATTTTTTAAAATATTTTATTGTTACTTGGTTGAGGAGGAAGACTTACTATGCACACACGAAGTTGCAAGGAAATTGGCAGTGTATTTATTGTTTTTACTATTACTCTATATATATTTAGTTTCACAACGCAATTCATTTTTGCATCAAGAGATATGTTAGTTTGAAGTAAACCAATCAGTTAACCAAACCTGTTAGTGCAGAAATTTGGAAATTTGGGAATCTTTTTCCAATTTAGAAATTTTATTTGAGAATTCAGGAAGTTGTGAGTTTAGAGTTTGTCCAATAAACTTGCTTAAATAAAAATAAAAAAACAACCCTTTTCACCTTTCGCAAGGTGACTCAGTTTAACACAACTTCGAACAAGTATTTTTGAGCTAAACTGGTCTTATAGTGACGTATGAACACGAAACAAACAATAGTGTTAATAATAGGAGAAGAATAACTAATTCACGAAACTTCTTAGCCAGAAAGTTTCAGAGTTGCTATTTGCCGACAGCAGAAATACCTTGACTGCCACACTGAGGCAGCTGCAAATTTAACTAGGTATGATTAATAAACCTTACCATCTATGTTCGCAGTATTTTCTTCTCTTTATTATTCAAAGTTCAAGGTATCCAATATAAACACGTAGGTGATTGATTAACATGGAAATTTAAACCTCATGGATGATAATCAAATAATCTTTGCACTCCTATGTCGAGTATGGCTCGATATTTCTTTTGGATTTTATAAATAATTCAGATAAATAGATTGATTGAATTTTTATTTATTTACTATTTATAATAAATGAAAAATGTACTTGTCACATACTCCACACTGTTGCAATATTTTATTGAGAACCTCTCTTTGATGTGTTTTGTGAATGAAGGAGTGTGTAGATAGTAGAAATTAAGAAGTGCAACGAATTAATATTATAATAAATATAATACACCTTGCTAATATACCTCAAAGGTTAAATAAGTGTTCGTTAAGGTGAAAGAGCCATCAGTCCCAGAATAAAATTCAAGGTAGATCTTCGCGTGCCAGGTTTCGCAAGCTTTGTCTCCAACTTTCAACACGATTTTAGGCGGTGAACATCGTGTTAGCCCCTTCTTACAAATATTTCGACTTCCTTGGATGTCGCCGTAAGTCTCGTGGTTCGCATAGTTCGAATGCCTTCGACGCCGAGCATCCTTTTCGCCTTCGCAACGTTTAACCTTGACCTTACCTTGGAAGCTTGCCACCTTGGAATTAAGAGTAACGACGACAGAGAGCCTCTGGGACGACGTCTCCGTTGAAACTAATTGAAACGAAGTTCGTTTAGCGACGACTTGTAATAAGCACGATTTACTTAGCATGACTTGTAACACCTTTCATTAAATTGTTGCATACGAAATGATGTGCATTTAGAACATCACCTAGAAAATTTGGTACTTTAGGAAGTAGAATATCTGACATTTTAGAGGTATTTTTAGTTTAATAGAGTTATGTTAGTATTTGGACATGATACTATTTCTGCGTTTACTGTTTCGCTGTTGTATTGTTTTTTTGTTATTCATGGCTTATTTTCTGATATCTATATACATGGAAAAATACAAGATTGTCTTGCTGTAGATTGTCCTTTCACAGTTGCGTCGTATACCACAGTTCGAATGTGATAAACTAGATTCGCATTTTCACTGCAATTGAATTTTGGGTTTGACAGAGTTACACGTAGTACTGGTAAATAATAATGGTTTAACAATGAAAAGATGTTACTTAATAATATACATAACGGTAATATAAAGAAGATGCGTAAATGCACGTGGTAACACTAGCGATATTGCAAAATGTAGCAATAATAATTCATCGGTAGTCGTACAACACATACTGGAATAAGCAAAACTTATTGCAATATTGTTACCAACTTATTTGTAGCCTAAAAAGATTCCAGCTACTAACAGGATTGAATTCTGATTGTAATCTGCATAATCAAGGATAACTGAATGAATAATGTATCTAACATGTTAACTTTCTTCAGACATCTTCACGTTATAGGAATAATTATCTAGCTCTAAATAACGTAACTATCCAGAAAATTGTAGATTAGGGGATTAATATTCGACACTATGGTACTAGAGAACTGTTTGCCATATATTCTGTTTGTAGAATTAATTGACTGTTTCTTAATAAAAACATTTATTTTAAAAGATAGGAACATCATTTTTATTTGTATAATTTATACACATTTTTATATGTCAGTGCGCATGTATAAGCTGGTCCATTTATTATAATTTGGTTGATGTATATTTCAGCGAGAACCATTCTGTATTGAAAATGTTAACGAAGCTTTTGTTCGGTCATGTTCACTAAACTTTCAGCTTTAAACTGATACATGATAAGTATTGTTCTGTAATACCTTTATGTCATGAAATCACGTCAAACTTTATACATTCAGATATCAGTAATTGTTTATTGTAACTGATCACTGTTTATTTGATATTAAAAATATTAATGAAAGAATTACTAATTTTAGTAACGGAAGTTTTACTAACCTTTAAATTTATCATGAATACTTTTATTATAATATTTTTGTAATACTTATGTCATAAAATGGTGTCAGACTTTATATTTTCAGAAATCAATAATTGTTTACTATAATTGATCACTGTTTATTTAATATTGAAAATATTGGCGGAAAAATTACTCGTGTTATTAATGGAAGCATTTATAAATTTTTCGTCAACGTTGAACATTCAAATTTATACATCATAAGTATTATTCTATAATATTTTTATATTACAAAATCATAGTAAACTTTACAAATTCAGAAGTCAATAATTATTTACTATAACTGATTACTGTTTATATAATATTAAAAATATTACTAAAAGAATTATTCATTTTTTAAATGAAAGCTCCACTGCGTCTACTAACAAAAGCTTTCGTTCATTTTCGTCAAACTCCAAGCATTAAATTTATGTACCACAAGTGTTATTTTATAACACGTTTACGTCATAAAATCATCTCAGACCCGATACGTATTTGAAATCGCTCATTCGATATTCAACAGTTTAACAATAGTTAAATATGCACATGACAAGACGCAAGCATAATTAATGCACACAGTTTAATGAAACGCCTGACATTGGATAAATGTCCCATCAATTATCTATAGAATTGTTCCATTGTTGACCACTCAAAGGGTACTCAGCCCCGTCGTAATTACCATCAGCGATGCACACTTTCCCATAGAATTTCATTATCCGCAAGAAATGTTAAATATTGATTAATCGATATGTAATCTAGCAGATCTGTTCTGTCGTATGATTACGAACGTCTTCATAAAATTTTATCTGACGTTTGAGTATGAATTTTATAGTTACGTTTTAATTCCAACTTGATAAAATAATTTCTTCTTTCGTGATGTGACAAGATTTCTTGTTTTCAATAGTGTGACAAGGTTGGATAGAAAAAGAACTAAATATATATTGGGCACCGTCCATAGATATTAATATTTCATGTAAATTCTACTTTTATTAAATCAGTCTAGCTAATTTAAGTAAATATTCCAATGTATATCACAGTTTAAATGTAATGGACAGGGTTTACAGAAATGTGGTACATGTTTAACCTTTCAAGCATGGCTGAATTTTACACTGCTTCTCTGTATGGCAGAGTTCGACACAAATTACGCGTAAACAGCACTGCAGTGTGTGAAAATGCTGTTCTCTACGCGAGTACATTAGAACGAAGCTTTTGACGATTAAATTATAATTTTTCCCAAAGATATGATACATATACTTTAACTTTGATAATTTACTTTTTTACAAAATTCACAAAATATGTCACTTCCAAATGTTTCCAATATCGTGTATCAGTGCAAAGAGGTCCCATGGTGCCTAAACTTGGCATTACCTTTTATTTACATGTAATGTACTTTTATGAGATTTGTTAATACTCTTATAAAACGTGGTGAAGGCAAAAAGTGCGAATCAAAACATATGAAGATCATTCAATTAAAACGATGATTGAGCCAGTTGAGCCACTATAGTGGCGCTATGTAATCTATGACATTCGCGGAAGCCACTATAGTGGTGTGTCGTGCCTAAGAGGTTCAAGTAACTGCAAGTGAGCGTTACACGGAGAGTTCTCGTTAATTCAGACCGTTGTAAAAAAGGCGGACTCGTATAGTCATTTAAGATGGCGGAATGTGCAAAATTACACATAAATTCAACCGTGTCCCACACGTTTTTCGCGATAAGGTGAAATACAAACAGTAGCAAGTTTTACTTAAGGTTCCCTATGGAAGCGGATACGTAACGCGTACGTGTTAGACAACACAGGACATAAAGAAACGAAGAATTATCACATGGACAAATGTACTCACTAGGATTGTTGACGGCTGTGAAACGGTGAGTGAATGAGCCACTATAGTGGTGCTATGTAATCTACAACATTCGTAAAAGCCACTATAGTGGTCGTACAGAGATGCTAACCGCGAAAGCCACTATAGTGGTACGTCGTGCCTTCGAGGTTAATTAGGTAGCAGAAGCTAACTTTATTCAGTATTAACCCCTTGCCGTGCCATTTATTTATGAGGTGCGTCAGTCAAGACTAACCATTCAGGACTATAACATTAAAACGAACAAAGAAAATTAAAATGTTCTAAGTATTTTATATTCAGGGATCCTTGACAACGCAAATTATAGTTTGATCTAAACTTCAAGTTGAAGAGTATTCAAAAATTGAGTAACATTAATCACATTTGAGTTGTGAGTGCGTCACGAGTGAGACTCGTTAAAGCACGGGAAGGGGTTAAGGAGAGCATTTATAGGACAGGATAGGTCTTCTTAGAATGGGGTTTGAGTCTTTGATTATAAACTGCAAACTATGCTTTTCTGGAAGTGGAAGATGGTTATCGTTATGACTAAACGCTGAAGATCATAACAGTGAACGACAACAATTATTAACAATATATCATCGCATTTTCGATACTCGATATTTCGAAATATCAAGTAACTTTAAAACATAAAATGAGATATTTTGTAATAAATAAAGTATTACTGATTGCAGTTACATTTCAAAATGAATGAGTAATTGTTGGATGCAATTTTATTTCAGAATAAATAAGTCGTTGCGAAAAACAGTTTTTATTTATTTATTATTTTGATGTTGTGTATGGATGTTAAAAGGGTAAAAGAAATCGTGATTGACTTTCAAATTATAAAGAATAACTATTAATTTATGCAGAGAGTTTGTTCCAGTTTTATTTTCGACATGTTTGTTGATAACAGACGATATATACACGTGGGCTTGCTTGTGGTGTGGTACTTCTGTGGATGCAAATTTTACCGTGAGAGCGGCTACTTCATTTCCATAGATACATTTGAAGAGGCAAAAATCGTAGGAGTATAAATCAATGATGAATATGTTTGGTGCTCGTTGCATTCTGCAATTCGGTATTTAGAAATTTGTATTTGGGTATTTGGGAATTTGGGAATTTGGGAATGAGGGATTTGATGAATATAAGAATTGGGAAGTGTGGGAATTGGGGGAATGAGAAAATTGGTGAACGTGGGATTTGGGGAATGTGGGAATTGGAGAATGTAGGAATTGGGAAATGTGGGAATTGGGGAATGTAGGAATTGGGGAATGTGGGAATTGGAGAATGTAGGAACTGGGGAATGTGGGAATTGGAGAATGTAGGAATTGGGGAATGTGGGAATTGGGGAATGTGGGAATTGGGGAATGTGCGAGTTGGGGAATGTGGGAATTGGCGAACGTGGGAATTGGGGAATGTGGGAATTGGAGAATGTAGGAATTGGGGAATATGGGAATTGGAGAATGTAGGAATTGGGAAATGTGGGAATTGGAGAATGTAGGAATTGGGGAATGTGGGAATTGGAGAATGTAGGAATTGGGGAATATGGGAATTGGAGAATGTAGGAATTGGGGAATGTGGGAATTGGAAAATGTAGGAATTGGGGAATGTGGGAATTGGGAAATGTGCGAGTTGGGGAATTTGGGAATTGCGAAATATGATAATTTGGAAATTTAGAAATTTAGAAATTTACAACTTTAGACATTTACTTGAAAATTTACTAAATTACAAATCAAGAAATTGCGATATTTACAAATCCTACATTTCCAAATTGAAAAATTCCCTGATTCTATTACATCAGCAAACATGCCTGTTCTTTTTATACAAACAGATTTCACAAGAAATTCAATATTTGGAAATAAGACATAAGAATTCAGTCTATATTAAACTGTTTACCAGAAATTCATATTTTACGACATATTTCTTGTGTAACTGCATTTTCATACAGGTTCTCTTGAAACGCATTTAGATCTTGTTCGGTGAAATCTCCCGGGAATCTTACAAGTGAAATATTATGTATGCATACGTAAGTTACAGAATTTCTAGTGGAGACACTTGTTGGTGCAATCGAAAGCGAACATCTACGTTCCAAACTGTGAATAATAATAACAATATTTGTATAATAGTGGGATGAACACAGGTTGTAGAAGCGTAAGGAATTCAATTTTATACCGAAGGAATCTCAAGCACTTTACCTACCTTGGTAACTTCTAAAGCTGAGGAAAAACAAAATCTCACATGCCGGTGTTTGAAGTAGTATTCAGAAAATAAAAGCATTAAAAAATCTTCAAAGTGTCGACGACATTTAATTAAAATCATCTGGTGTCTTCCTTTGATTTTTCGTATCGATGTAGGGTCGTATTACTTTCAGTATAATACGATGAGAAAGCAAAAGGGAATGGTGATATTTTCTTTCTCCCTGTGTATGAAAATAATTTCATATGAGGGAGAATCATTGTCTGGTATTTGTAGAATAATCGTTTAAAAATTAATTCTGTTGATTAATTTCAAATATATGTATATATGTCGGTTTAATTACATATTTCGTGGAATAGTTATTGCATACTTGTACTGAAATTTTGTCTTTGAAATTTTTATTATTTTGTTATTATCTTATTCACTGTTTTACTATTGCATGTTTTAGCAATTTGTATTTGAGAATTTTGAAATTTTGAAATTTGGAATTTTAGTAATTTGTATTTGGAAATTGTGAAATTGTGAAATTTGGAATCTTAGAAATTTGTATTAGACATTTTTATTATTTTAACAGTTTTACTGTTTTATATTTTTATGTATACATTTTTATTCTTTTATGTTTCTAAATTTGTACTGCTTTTATTAATCTTACTAATTTTACAAATTTACTAATTTTGCTAGTTGTACTAATTGTACTAGTTTTACTAGTTTTACTGGTTTTACTAATTTTACTGGTTGTACTAGTTTTACTAATTTTACTAGTTTTACTAATTTTACTAATTTTACTAATTTTACTAATTTTACTAATTTTACTAATTTCACTAATTTTGCTAATTATGCTAATTTTGCTAATTTTTTCAATTTTACTAATTTTACTATATTATTAATTTTACCAATTTTACCAATTTTACCAATTTAACTAATTTAACTAATTCAACTAATTTAATTAATTTTATTAATTTTATTAATTTTACTAAGTTTACTAATTTTAGTGTTTTCACTGTTTTCGCTATTTTTACTGTCTTTACTGTTTTTAGTGTTTCTAGTTTTTATTGTTTCTGCTGTTTTTGCTGCCTTTGCTGTTTTTTTCTGTTTTTACTCTTTTTACTCTTTTTACTGTTTTTACTATTATTGTATTTTATAATTTTTATAATTTAATAAAAACACTATTTATATTAATTCGAGTATTTGACTAATTTTTTAATTAGCAACAATTGCAGAAATACAGTATAATTTGCTTTTTAATTATTTTGATATTTTGTATTTAATTATGTGACATAATCTTTCTTACATAATAAAAGCTTGAAACATTATAATACATTAAATGACATAGGTCTTACCACAAAAATATTTCTCTCTGTTTCAACCAGTTCGTATAAATACATATTTCATTCAAAGTATAAACACATTTTAATAATATAATTTCCTCATTTTTATAGAATATCCACGCGATGTACATTCATATTCAATATTCTACCAATTTCGAGGCCACCGTTGAATTTTTACGTAATTTAATCCAGTTCGGTACTTTTAGCCATCGTATTTTATTTCAAATGTATTAATATATAAACCCACATCTAAAACATGTATATCATTTATTATCTCCTCAACAAACGTTCAAATATTTCAGTGCGCAATTTTGCGTATATTTTCTTTGATAAATCCAATTAATCTGCCTCGGGATGTACATCGAGCGTTTCATTCGTAAAAATTCATTTGTCGGATGCTAAAAGCGTGGAATCCATTCATTTTCTTCGGGTTCGTCGAATTTTCATCGTGCAACGTCGATTGTTCGCTTCCAAGAATTAACAAAAACTCCTAGGGCAGCCAGTAATAAAGCGAATTTATTGTTCTGGCCTCGGTGCGTCGTAAATAAAAATTCTATACATTCCCAATGAATAACCATGAAATAGAATAAGCGAGCTGGTCCTTTCTTTTCACCTACAGCACTTGCAGCCGTTCACGAAAATTGAAAAAGAAACATCTGTTGATCGACAACCGGTTTTCTCTTTACATATTGAAAGAAAATTTTTTAAAGGTACCTTTTCACGTTGGTTTTAGTTGGAACTTACATTTATATTCCATTTATATGAATTCTGAAGTCGCTTCTATTAAAATTTACTGTTATTAAATGTTTTTTGTATTTTAAATCACAATGGGTCATTCCACGGTAAATCGATTATTTTTGGACGTCAGCATCTGTGATTTTGCTCTAATTAAAATATTTTGTAGTCCACGTGAAATTAAGGGGGGTTTAAGTCATCATTTTGCCGGTTTCAAATTTACTATGCAATAATAAGTCTTAAAAATTTGCAATTTTTGCGAAAATAGGCTTCACATACGAATTTTTTTCTCAGAAACTACTCAACCGATTTAGCTAAATTCTTTTCCGTTTTATTCATAAAGGATTGCGCTATTTTAAAATATTTTTGTTAACTCCGTCACTATAAGCTGAAAAAGACGCGTTCTCCATTTTAGGTAGACGAATTGCCCGCGCAGTTTGTTTTGGAACCAATGGTATAAGACAATCGATCATAATAGATGAAATTGATGGAATTAAAAAAATATTTTAAAACAGCCCAATCCTTCGTGAATAAAACAAAAAAGAATGTAGCTGAATCGCTTGAGTAGTTTCTGAGAAAAAAATTCTTAAGTAAAGCCTATTTTTGCGAAAATGGGCAAAAATTGCAAACTTTTGAAGATTTGTTATTCCTTAACAAATTCGAAACCAGCAAAATGATGACTTAAACCCCCCCCGTATTTCACATGGATTACAACATATTTTGATTAGAGTAAAATCGCACTTCCGAAAGTGATCGATTTGGCGTGGAATGACCCATTTAGTCTAATGCTCCATAATTTACTTTATTTACAAAACGTCAAATTGCAGCATTTTATTTTCTCTCCAATCAGAGATTTTCTCTCGATATTAAGAATCGATGCAGTTATTCGAAGCATTACATACGAAATATATTTTAACCACGATTGTTAGATGTACAATGCTCGAACCGTACGTGTGATAAATAGAGGGTACCTGGATATGTAAAATTGCACATTAAATTTGCTTGGCCAGCAGCTACAGTTTCGCATTGCGAATTTCGCGGTGATTAAACCAGCCAGTTGCCGGATTTCTGGAAATTATTATCGAGAAAATTTGACCTTTTTCCTCGGTCGTGATTAATTATCGGCACTTCGTATGCCGTAGGAGTACTCTGCAGTACAAATTGAATATAATCGAAAGAACAAGACATTAAAACAATTCTAATGAATAAGTAACATTAACATATTAATCTCGCGAAGGGCTTTAATTGGAAATTGAACGATCAAATTTTGAATAATCAATTAGAACGTGCTGCGCTGCGATGAGAAGAAAATTAAATCCATAAAATTGCTTTTGTACTCGACGATAATTTATTTCAGACCGTTATAAGATAAATTCTGTTTGCTGTATTTATTAAAAGAATTTTAATTTCGTGTTAAATGATTTTGATTATGGATTTTCATTCTAAATAATCTTTTTAATTATCGTGGTTAATTGTTTTTTAATATTAGTTTGAAAAATTGGAATTTTTGATTTGATTATGAATTAATAATGTGCATAATAGAGATATGATTTTGTTTACTAATTTATCTTTAATATAAGCGATTTTGATCAAAGATAAAGCTTTTGGTCAAATTTTAATTATAATATAAATCAATTTTATTTCAGTTATCGATACTCATCGACTGTTGAAAATTTTGTTGGTTATTAATATTAATATGAATATTATCAGACTTCTTTGCAAGTTTCTTATTTTAAATTATAAAGTTGTAATACTCTTCTGAACAGCTGGGTCGAAATGCATCATCTCGTGGGTTGACATCAGTGCATCGCGTTTCATTCTAACAAACATTTTAAGAGACTAATGTGTTTCTTTCGTTGTCAAAAATACGTTGTAATATAAAACAGTACAAATACAATTATATTAAATTTCAATATACTCTTAAAGGATCTTCAGTTAAACAGATAAAACATTAAGGGGATTGAACCCATCAGCAAGGTGCAGCTTCTCAAACATATTACGATTTTACAGATCGTTTATCTCAAATAAAAAACAATTTAATACTTCAAAACGTGGTATTACCTATATAACAAGGTATTACCTAAAAATCCTAAGTGAAGTTCGGTGCTTCAGTATTCGAAATACACACTAACCGAATAATTCCTTTAATATTCAGTGAAACACGTGTTTGCTTAAAACGAGGTTAAAAAAAATGTGGAAACTGAAATAGTCGCAGAATCGGCCATGAACTCATCCGACAGGATTATTCGTAAGCGGTTCGTAACGCTTAAAAACCTTTAAATTCCGTCCGACGTTCTCGTAAATAAGTTTCGCGAGACGAAAGAGGGAGAATAAAAAAAGGAAAAAGCTAATGTTGTAGGATCGCGCAGAAATGCGCACAGCCACGGGGAAACTGAAATTTTCCGAAAAGATTTTCCACGGCAGATCGCATTTTCCAGACGGACTAACTCCCCCAGTGAGCAGCTTCGCATTTCGTTGGATTTTATCACGGAGAAATTCGCCTTCCAGAGAGAAAAAGAGAGTGGCTCTTTCCATGGATACCTGCCATACGCAGTGTTACGAGGTATTTCGAAACGTTGTGTTCCCCTTTTTCCTAGGAAAAAGGATCCCGGGAATCGTTTCCTTTCTTTCTTTTTCTCTTTCCACTGCGCGAAATAAGCTCGACGGGTGCACCATGAAAATTTCTGATCGCCTCGTTTCCCTGCGATGCGATGATACTTTCGAGCCTGTTTTCAAATCAGCAAGCTCTTCAACGCGGATTCTATCGCGCTACTTGACACGTTTGCTCCTATTCTCTGGCTGTGCTAAATTTCTAGTTCTCACAAATCTTCTTTATTGTTTTCGCTGTTTTTTTAGGTATTTAGTTGGAATTTTAAGCAGGCAAATCTTTAATTTCAGAAACTGACAAGTGTTAGATTCTTCTTTAGATTTTAAATTCTTTAATGTTTAAATTGTCAAGCTTTTAAACTGTGACAATTTTAAACCTTTCAATTTTCAAGTCTTTTGTAAGGCATAGAAGTTTCTAATTTTTCAGTTCTCGAGTTTCCAAATTTCCAATTCGGCAAATTTCTACATTTTTTAAGTTTCCAAATTACTCTATTCTTTAAACTTCCTAAATTCTGAATTTTTGAAATTTCTTGAATTCTCCGATATTCAAAAATTTTCTACATTCTTTAAATTATCCTAATTAATCGAATTATCCAGACAATTTAAATTTTCAAACTTTTCGAATTCCCAAATTTTCAAAATTTTTAAACTAATCAAACTTCCCGAATTCATCAAATTATCGAACTTTCCAAATTTCCTAAATTCCGAAATTTCTTACATTATTAAATTTCTCAAACCATTCAAATTTTTTAAATTTTCAAATTTCAAACTTCCCAAATTCCTCAATTTTTCCAAATTATTAAATTTCCTAAATTATTCAAATTAATCAACTTATTTAAACCATTGAAATTTTCAGACTTCTCGAACTTTTGGAATTCGTAAAATTTCTCAGATTTCTTAAATTTTCAAACTTCCAAAATTTCCAAATTTTCCAAATTTCTAAATTAATCAAATTTCCCGAATTCCTCAAATTATCAAACTTTTCGAATTCCCCAAATTTTTGAAGTTTCTAAATTACTAAATTTCAAACTTCCCAAATTCTTCAAATTTGCCAAATTATTAAATTATCTAAATTATCGAAATTCCTCCAAAATTTACAAAATTATAAAAGTTTCTAAAGTTCCTAAATTCTCAAATTTACTAATTTACCACATTTTTTGGGTACCTCGAATTTGTCAAATTCTCTGAATTTCCAAATTTTGAAATTACCCAAATTCCTCATATTTCTATAGTTTGTAAACCTCCTAAATTGCTACAATTTTTCAAGTTTTTAGATTGCCCAAATTTTCGAAGTTTTTAAATACCTCAAATTCTCCAAAATATCGAATAATTCTGATTATCTAATTACTAAAATTTCTCAAATTTTTCGAAGTTCCTAAAGTTCCAAGTTATCCAAATTATCAAACTACTCAAATTCCCTAAATTTTCAACATTTCTAAACTACTCAAACTTTCCAAATTTCCAAAACTTCTCAATCGTCCAAATTGTTAAATTATCCAAACTTCCTAAATTCTTTATATTCACCAAATTTTCAAATTCACAAATTGCTCAAATCTTTGTGCTCCTTAAACTTCCTAGTCTCCGAAAATGTATCAAATACTAAATTTCTCAAACTCTCCAAATATCTGAATTTTCTAAATTTCTCCAATTTCATAATTTCTACAATTTCTCCAATTCTCAAACTTCAAAAACTCTGAAATTTCCCAAATTACCAAATTCCCTAAAATCTCAAGATCTCCAAAATATCGAAATTTGTCAAATATCTGAAATTCCCAAATTCCTAAATACTTAAAATTTTCCAAATCCTCAAATTCTAGAAATGCAATAATTATTCAAATTTTCGTATTTTCCAAATTCTTCAGTTCTCAAAATTCACATGTATCCTAAATTCTCAAAACCTCCATTTTCTTATATCAGCCCAAAATGACCAAATTCCCAAATTTTGGAAATGCCAAATTTTTCCATATCCTAAAGGTCGCCACACTTTCAAGCAACCCAAATTCCAAAATTCAGTATATTCATCCTTCACAAGAAATTAAATATTCTACAAGAAAGAACCGATTTGTAACGCAATTTGCACCGCACGGTACAATAACACCGAAAACAGTCGAGCATAACCGACTTCAGCACGGAAAAGACCTTTCGTTGGATCGTGCCAGAGAGGATCTGCATGAACGAATAGCTGAGAAGATAGAATCGACAGATTAAAGCTGTTCGAGGGACATTGCAGTCCGATCGCAATCTGTAACGTCGAAGAGAACAGGCTTGCAACTAGAGAGGACAGTATCGGCACGTTCCATAGTCAGGAATCACGTCGATTGCGAACACGGCTTTCGAACGATCGTAACTAACGATCTGACTACGGGATAAACGCAGTTAAAGTGCACCACCATTCATGACTTTATTATCGAAACCCTTAGATAACACGTGGTTGGCTAACCGTGCGGATTATCAGCGCCCAATCCTACCGGGATTACCAACACTTCGATTAGTCGTTTATTTGCTGCTTGATTTTATCACTCGTTATGGTTGTTCATACTTCCCTTGCAAATTGAACTTGGTTTCTGTACACATTTTTATGCGGAATATTGAAGAAATTAACGTTTTCATTATGGGAGATTTATTGGGTGTTTTCGGTATAGTACAAGGGAAAAAGGATGAATATAAAGATAAAAGGGATGAGTCAAAAATATTTTATTGTTGGAGTAAGAGTGTGATAGTTGAAGGATCGTCAATTTTCATTGATGTATTGCAGATTTTTATATAAAATATTGATTATCGAAACATAACTTTTTATTAATTTATTATTTTACCAAATTTTCTATTCTTGTTGGATCCACTATTTCTATAGTGAGTATTAAACTATTTTACTATTATATTGTTTTCTTGTACTATTTTATTATTTTATCGTCCTGATATTGTATTATTCTATTATTGCACTATGTTAGTATGATACCACTAGGTATAATACATATATGAGTTAACATGCGTGTGGATATGTTCCAGGTGAAATTTTGTTTAGATTATTAAATTTTACTGATAACATGAAAGACGTTGAAAATTGTAATTGTGCCTTATTTTTTATTAGGATTACTAGTTTACTATTTCACAAGTTTACTATTTCGCTATTGCACTATTTCGCTATTCCACTATTTCGCTATTCCACTATTTCGCTATTTCACTATTTCACTATTTCACTGTTTCACTATTTCGCTATTTCACTATCTCACTGTTTCACTATTTCACTATTTTAATATTTTACTGCTTCACTATTCTGGTATTGTGATATTGAACCATTCAACATAACTACAATTCAACAACTATTCTACCATTCTACCATTCTACCATTCTACCATTCTACTATTCTACTATTCTACTATTCTACTATTCTACTATTCTACTATTCTACTATTCTACTATTCTACTATTCTACTGTTCTACTGTTCCACGACTCTGCTATATTACTGTTTTGTTATTACTTCATTATTCTTATGCTGTCCTATTTTATACTGCTGTACTATTTCATACTACCGTTGGCTTACTATTTCACTATTTTCCTGTTCTACTATTTCACCATTCTACTATTCTTCTCTATTATGTTATTATTATTATGCTATTATGTTTTTGTATTCGATAATATTTCATTATTTCCCTCTTCCATTGTATTATTATTTCACTACATCATTGTTTTACTGTTGCCCTGTTTTAGTGCCCTGCTATTATTCTGTATTCTTGTTTTCTCATTTTATAATTTTATAAAACTAGTACATTATACGATAGTACTAGAATGCTATTATTTCACTGTTCTACTATTTCAGTGTTTCTATTGTAGAATTGTGTTACTATATCATGAAAATGCATTGTTTGAATTACAGTGTAGTCTATTACTATATTCTATAGTCTGTATAATATACAGTACATTATACTATATGATCTGTACATGTAGTATACAGTGTATTGTACTATACAATCTATGTATGTAGTATACAGTGTGTTATACTATACAATCTATACATGTAGTATACAGTCTACTATACTATACAATCTATACATGTAGTATACAGCGTATTATACTGCTATACTATTTCATATGTTCTACCGTTATCTTACTATTTTATATTATACAGTATATTATACTGTGCAGTATGTAGTATACAACTCATACTATACTATGTACTGTATTACAGTAAATCATACAAAAACCATATATACAACGATGAAAATACTTATTCATACTTAACACTTCATTTTGACTTCACGTTTAATATATTCCCTTGTAATCTATCACGAAAATGATTTGCGATGTAATCAGGATCCCTACGAACGCGTCAATCAAATATTAATACCATTTAGGTATACTTTACCAGCGACGGTAAACAAAGTCATCGACTTCGTGTTCATGGTGCGCAGGTAATTGTATTAACTAGTACCGAACACCAAGTAAGTAAGTGCTCAAACTCTATAGCGTGTCTCGTAACACAAAGTTCTACTCCTTTTATTAAATTTCGATGCACACCATTAAATAATGTTTGACTTGCATGATCAAAAGCTCTCGCGCTAAGGTAAATATGATTTTCTCATTATGTTATCGAATAAAACTACCTTTATTCCATATTATTGGATTTATCTGTTACCTGCAGTATGGAACAAAATGTGCCAGCTTTTAACGAACCGAATATCATTTCAATTTTTTTATAAAAAAAAAATATTTGAAAACAAATATTCTTGGTAATTAAATATTCGTTTTTATTCGCAATATTTTTTAACCAAAACAAAAATCATGACTGGTTGCAATAAATATTTTATATACATACATTTTTGAAATAAAAATAATTGTGAAATATTTTCAATTTTGACAGCAATATTGATGTTAATTAATATTAGGTTGGGGAATAAGTTCATAGCGTTTTGACATTTTCTTTTTTTTACAGCGACATTCTGCAATTTGCAAGAGGTTATAATATTCATTCGATAGAACTCTTTCTGTTCTACAAAACAGTCTTAATCGTTTTTTTCAGTAGTTTCATTCGTTATTACTATTGAGGCTCAGAAATGGAATATTCAGGAGGTAAAAATTAGCACTTTCGACACCTGCTCTTCTTCGCTTTCCATCGCGGCCAAAAAGCTGCTGAAGCAGCCCGGGATATTTGCAATGTATACGGAGAAGGTGTCATAGGTAAGTCGACAGCACGGAAATGGTTTGCAAATTTCAAAAATGGCGATTTTAACGTCGAAAACCCGCCCCGCAGCGGAAGACCTTCTAAGTTCGACGTAGATCGTCTCCGAGCACTTGTAAAGCAGGATGGTCCTCAAACTAGTCGTGAATTGGTCGAAAAAATGAACTGTGACCACAAAACTATTTTCAATCATCTCCATTCAATGGGAATTGTCGAAAAATTGGGAGCCTGGGTGTCTCACGAAGTGAACGCTACGAACTTATTGCCCAACCTTAGGTTGAATATTGCAAACCATTACCGTGCTGTCGACTCACCTATGACACCTTCTCCGTATACATTGCACATATCCCGGCCTGTTTCAGCAACTTTTCACAACTTTTTGGCCGCGATGGCAAGCGAAGAAGAGCAGGTGTCGAAAATGCTGCTTTTTACCTTCTTGATATTCAATATCTGAGCCTCAATAGTAATGACGAATGAACCTACTGAAAAAATGATTAACACAGTTTTGTAGAGCAGAAAGAGCTCTATCGAATGAATATTATAACCTCTTGCAAATTGCAAAATGTCGCTGTAAAAAAAAGAAAATGTCAAAACGCCACGAACTTATTCCCCAACCTAATATATTATAAGAAAATTGTTTTACCTAACTTTTAGAAGTGATTAATGATAAAATATTCTGTTTCCTTGTAACTTCTCAATTAAAAATTATAACCTTCACGTTTCTTTTCTCGCTATCTCTGAAAAGTACAAAATTGCTTCATTTATAAAATACATTTCATCGATTTTAATAACAAATATTTCACTCTACTAATTCTGTGATTTACATTTATCAGTTGCGTAATCTGCAGCACAGATGCATTTTGTTTTTAAATTTATAATAAATCAATTACTTGAATGCTGCAATGTGGTATTTAATCAAAGCAAATTTTACGGCATTAAAAACGATATTTTTATTAATATTTATTTAGGTTACATTTTTCATAACTTGTAACAAGAATTAATTATGCACACAATATGTCAATTTTCTCGTTGTTTCAGTTTTTACATTTTTAGGAGATAATGAATTGACTAAATTTACAGAAAATTATTTATTTTCGTGTTTGTTTAGAAACATTATACAGCATGAGACTTATATTTACAATTCTTATTTATTTATAATTTTCAAAGTCAATTTGCAAAACTAAAATTTTCAATATGATCAGTTTGTTTAGCTTTTATGCTATTGAATAAAAAATAACAATTACCAATAATACTAATAATATTATTATTAATCAAAATTAATCAAAATTGGTAATAACAGTATTAATAAAAAATAATAACAATTTATATATTTTGATACACTCATCTTAACAATTATATATAATCGTTTATACCATTAATTGTTTTGATGTACAAATTGTAAAATATTAAATAATTAATATCCTCTTCATCGAACAACAAAAATTAGAAATATTTAATGAAGAAGTGTTCATTAATTTTTATATTTATCAGGTCAATAATAACATCATATAAAATGCTTTTTCTCCATCTACCATTAATTCAGATGTATCTCTAAATACAATTAACTGTTTCCATATACCAAACGTAACACATTAAATGTTGAACATCCTCGTCAACCGACAGAAAATCAGAAGTGACCATAGAAAAAGTGTTCATTACCGGGATAGAACTAATTATAGGTTTGCAATCAAGCTTCAGGTATACGACGGGTACCGTTCGATTCGAGAGGTTGGAAAAAAGACGATGCCAAAATACAAGAACGATAAAGCGGGCTGATGAGAGAAGCACTTGGCGTTTTCACGTCAGATCGGTGAATCCCATTTTGAACGGTCAGTTATCGCATAATAAAGCAACGACGCTGCACTGGGAACGATTTTATGCAAAAATATGCTGAATTTCCGGCAAAGTGTCACGCCAACTTTTGGACGTCGTTTGAACGAACCACCATGCAAATTCGAGCTCCGAAAATTGGAATAATCAAGAAAGTTTTCTGGTGAAAGGGAACGTTTGATACTTTTTCATCGCGTTTCCTTATTATGTCGATCGATCAGACTTAGCATCGGGGATTTTCCACATTTTCAATTACTATAATTTTACGGTTCGTTTCTTAGCATTTTGATAGGGAACAGTGTATCTTAGGGTACGTTCGATGTCTGTTGACATGAATGGATTCGACAATTTTGAGATTTGAGCACTTTCAAAACTTGGGATTTTGGGATTAGATAATTTGAAAATTTGAGAATTTGGGAATTTAGGATTTTGAGGATTTGATAATTCAGAAATTTGAGAATTTGAGAATTTCGGAATCTAGAGGTTTGATGATTTGGAAATTTAAGAATCTAGAGATTTGATAATTTGGAAATTTGGGGATTTGGGAATTTAGGAATCTAGGGATTTTATAATTTGGGGATTTAGGAATCTAGGGATTTGATAACTTGGGAATTTAGGAGTCTAGGAATTTTATAATTCGAAAACTTGAGAATTTGGAAATTTAAGAATTTAGGGATTTGATAATTTGTAAATTTGAGGATTTGGGAATTTAGGAATCTAGGGATTTTATAATTTGGAAATTTGATAATTTGGAAATTTAGGGATTTTATAATTTGGAAATTTGAGAATTTAGGAATCTAGGGATTTTACAATTTAGAAATTTGGAAATTTAGGAATCTAGGGATTTTATAATTTGGAAATTTGAGAATTTCGGAATGTAGGTATTTTACAATTTAGAAATTTGATACTTTGGAAATTTAGAAGTCTAGGGATTTTGTAATTTGGAAATGAGAGAGAACTTGAGAATTTAGGAGTCTAGGGATTTGATAATTTGGGAATTTGAGAATTTTGGACTCCGGGACTTTGACAATTTGGCAATTTAGATTTAAAGAACTTCGACATTTGGAATTTGAGAATTTGGAATATACAAAATTTAAGAATTCAAAAATTTTTGTATTTAGAATTTAGAATTCTAAACGTTTAAAAAATTCATAAACCTATAAACCTAAAAATCCATAAATCTATAAATCTATAAACCTATAAACCTAAAAATCCATAAGTCTATAAATCTGTAAGTCTGTAAATCCATAAATCTATAAATCTAGAGACTTCTCATCCTGTGACGCGAACGTGTTAACATCGCAACAGTGAATAGTTATTTATCGAATGAACCGTACTGGAAGGGATTAAAGACGGGCAAAAGCGGATTAGAGGAGGGCCAAGAAACGATTCCAGAATCGAACCGTTTATTAACCCCTCTTGAATTCACGGGAATTACGTTTCCGTTTGCCCATTGCGGGCAAACAGCACGGAACTCGCGACGTTTAAGTGTTTACGAAGAATCCGAAGGGGAGGAAAATCGTTTGAGCATGGAGGAATCAATTTTCCCCTAGCGGCCCGTTTGCTTTTATTCGTTCTAGCGTGGCGAGCAACGCCATTTCCCTCTCTCCTCTGCCATTTTCTCGCGTGTTCGACGTTTCCTCGAATGCACCTGCACAACGAATGGAAATGGCCGCTTCGATCGATTCTTACCGGAGTTCAAAGGATCACAGATACGACAAGGGCTTGGCTGCGACAAACAAATTATACAAATAACCTGCTCAAAGCGTTTCGGACACCTTTCATTAGTTTCGACATTCAAAGTCTCGATAATTAGCGTTTCGATGATCGATTTCACGCTTTATGTATTGCTGTTATGAATTACATGTTGAAAATTATGATGTACGATAAATATTTAGTTTCTTATGTTTACTTCTTTTGTTGTATTTGTCGCAATAATAATGAAAGTGGAACTATGGCAGTAATGTAAATATAATTTGTTTGTTAGTGTTAAATATACATTTTCACACAACGTATATCATACGTATGTTATATTTGTAAATACACGTGTTATAAATATTTGAATGGTTTTGTATTTGAATATTAAATAAAATAATATTGTAATCTTTTAACACACTAAATACCACACAGCAATTGAAAACTTCATTAGATAATATTTTTATTTCTAACAAATACTAAATATATCAATAATGGTCTGTTATATGTATTCATACTTCCAAGTGGTCAACATGAATATCTTCATCAACACCATCAACTGTATTCTATATTTTTTTTAATATAATACTCTTATAATTATTTTCTTATATTAATACCGTAATGTTTATATTAATACTATAATATCCGCGTAAGAATAACTTTTCACCAGGAAGCAGGCACTCCATCTCCCAAATTACAAACTAGCCCATATCACAGTCGGTGTTATCTACCAAAAGTAGTTTCGATCGGAGCCGTCGAGATTAACAAAATTTAAGCGACGCGATGATTTATCAACACGAAAGAGTTGATTTAAAGTTAAGAGTGACTGGCACAGAAATAAAAGTGCGACGAGCGAAGAAGATAGCAGACACGGTGCGACAGGGTAAAGGAACTCCTCCGAAACTCCATCAGCTTCCTGTTCCGGTATCTTAGGGTGCAATCAAATTACCCACTAGCTTTCCGAGACATTATCGAGCCTGGGAGTCTAGAGCTCTCCTTCTGGCTTTCGTCGGAAAAGTGGCACGAGAGGGAAATTGCTGGTTACGCCGTTGAATCTGGCCCGAAGTCACCTTTCAGTTTCTACGGACAAGCAACTCTAATTGCTTTTGTCTCGGACAGGTTAAGGAGTGTCCTCGAACCTGTCCGACAGGTGTACACTACGCACCAGACCACCTGGGAAAACACCGCGTACGTGGCTATACGAGCTTGTCACTTGCAACTACGCTTACGGAGATCTCTTCACCCTGAATTGTTGACGAGATAGTGTCCGATGCTTTGAGAGCGTACACTGTCCGTTGGATTTCTGCTTTTAACACGTTCGTTGGACAAGTTTGCTGCAAAAATAGACAGAAATGGTGTCTATATTTAATTTGCACGAAAATGTGGACCTGTTAGAAGACAAGTCTTGCAATATAAGAAATTAATAGACCAATAATATAGTTTGGATCCTTTTGGACGTTACCACTTTTTACTTAACATTGCCTTTTTTATAGAAACTTCATGTGAATGATACTTTCTACAAATACCAACCTAATCAAAATGTCTCAAAGCAATGCAGTCTGCTGCCCCCTTTTTTAGAAGCGTTAATTTATGCTAACCTATGTGCTAACCAAGGCTTATCACCTCTCATCAAAACAATGAAACGTTTCACTATAACTTTGAAATGCATAATAAATATAAAAAGTGATTGTTATATAAAATTAAATGAATAACACTAAATTTAAAATTTGAATAAATTCAAATCATCTTCATATGATTTTGACATAGAGTCATATACATAGATGCATGTCATCTTCATCGCAATGAAAATGAATGATATAACATTCACATTCGTGAACATTTTCCTTTGGGAAAATGTTCTATGCTTTCTGACGCTGAAACTACTAAAGACAAATGACCTGTTCACAAGTTAAAATTACATGTTGAAAGTCTTGTTATAAACAATTTATTATTGTGATTTTCTTGAAAATCGTCGATCTTCATCCAAAATCGTTGATCTTCGTTGCGTTGATCTTCATCCAAATGTTAATCTACGTTTTGTCACGTGTTTATTTACTTTTCCACTTCATTAATTTCGTGTTTAGTGTAGAAAACGCCCGCAGGTTTCATGTTAATTCAGGAAACGCAAATAAAACAGTAATGATCAAAAGACTCCAGCAAAGTAGAACACAGCAGTACAGCTTCGCGATCCCTAAAGGGTTCGCTGTTAAAGGAATAAAGTAAAAGCTGAAGTAGTTAATAAAGTTATAAGAGACATAATTAAAAGAGCAATAGAAATATTCAGTGACGAATAAGGGATCTGTTTCCTGAGTTTGCATCCATTTATTAGACAAAGTTCAATTCCCTGTTGATATTCCTTTGGCTTTTCATTCGCGATCAAAGCAACACCGGATTTACACGAATGCTTCAATAATACAAACCCTATGCACGTGGATGCGTTATTGAAACTTTCGTATTGCAAGAGGTAGCTATGAGAGCAAAGATTGACGTGATGGAAAGAGAACATAGTTGAAAGGCAAAATACGTTGCCAACCGTAAGTTTGAAAGCATACTTTATATGTCTCGCCTTTCAAATACAACAGATCGAATTTTGCTTTTTGTTCGTTTTGTTGTAGGGAAGTTTCTGGCTAAAGAATCTATTGATTATATTAGCTGAAAAGGCATATGTATAAGTAATTTAAATTTGCTTATAAATATTAGCGTTTAAAGCATCATTTGAAATAATGTTCAAACTTCATTAATCACTATCTTTCATCACACTACTATATTAATACGCAAGATGGTGGATTTTGTTGGAAGTTCTGATACTACATGCATAACTTGATTAATAGCTATCTTTCATCACACTGTTGATATATTAATACGCAAGATGGTGGATTTAGCTGCAGGTCATGATACGTAAATACACAAGTAACTTAAATTTATTGCTTATTCATAAACACTTGATTTATTTTGAACTAGAGTCTAATTATTATTTGAAATTTTGCTGGAACTTGATTAACACTTTAGCTACTACATCACCTATCAACAATATTATTCGAAAATTTGTTACCTAACTGAAAACACTTGTATCAACTGCTTGGAGCTATGAATAATAAATATAGTAAATATTATGGAAATATTTGGTACAATTTGTTAAAAATAAAAATACTACTTAACAAAATTTTCAACTGCTTCTTAATGTGGCAGTCAACGTATTAATCATTGTCTGCCATGATACTGTTGATACATTAACATGCACTCTAAAGGTGCCTCATCATTCAATATAATAAAACAATTTAAAATAATTACTGTTCAACTAAATCTATAATATCATATGTTGCATAAACATACTAAATGGCTATTATATGCTAAGTGGCTATTAAAAGTGGAGAAATAAACTTAAGTAAATTTAACAAACTTCGTAACTAAAAAATTTTTAGGTTATGTGACAACAGTGAAAACTCGAGTGTTGAGGATTAATATACAAAATGGTGGATTTAGCATACATAACTTAAAATTGCTTATTCATAAATATTTCCGTTTTACTCTAAACTTCTTTGAAATATCCCTAAGTGATAAAAATATGCCACGAGCTGCAACAAATAACCTTCTCACACGTTTCAAAGTTGCACAGATGGCGAGTACATAAAAGGTGTCCCATGAATGCAAGGCCAATAAAAAGAAAAAAAATAGAAGAAGAAGTTAACGAAGGTAGATGCAATAAAGAACCACGAGAAAAGGGAAAACGTGACGGTGGTTTCGTCTTCGAAATCGTTCGACGACGTCGTCGGCTCTTCGATAATAGCTTCCTGAAAGTGTGTAACCACTTTGGTACGAGTATCGAGTGGTCTCAGCTTTTCCTCTGATAAAAGTTTCGAAAAAGTTTCCGCGCAACTTCCGTGCCGATCGACGGTTCTTCGATCGCAAACTTCTTTTACGATCTTACAAAAGGAATGAGCTCGCGGCTTCGACGATACTTGTTCCCGACCTTTTCCATTTCCGATTGCAGTTAAGATCATATTCGATGGATGGTAACATTTTCATGTATCCTTTTATGCCGTTTATTGTGGCTGTGAAGAATGGACATTTGTAACGCATGAACACTCTTCGAGTCTATTTACAGATATCCGAAATGTATCAGTGCCGTTTCTATTCAGTTACGTGACTCTTGCTATTATTGGTTATGGGTGCTGGCGCTTTTGTTTTTATTCTTTTGTACTCGAAAAGCGATGTATTTTTGTCGTTCGATTTAACACGATACATTGATATTTTGTGAATGAATGTATAGTGATGGAGATAATATTGAATTTTTCAACATGAATTATTTAACATGAATTTTTAACATGAATTTTTAACATGAATTTTTAACATGAATTTTTTAGTATGAATTTTTAACATGAATTTTTTAAAATGAATTTTTAACATGAAAGATATTCAGCACATAGTACGAGAAAAGAAGCAGAAGAACAGTAAGAATGGGGACAAAAAAAAGAGCAATAAGAACGAGAAGAATAAGGAACATAAGCAGAATTGTGGATGTAAGAAGCATAAGAAGAATGAGGATTATAAGAAGAACAAGAAAAGCAAAGAATATAAGAAAAGTGAGAAGAATGAGGAAGTTAAGAAGAACATGAAGAAAGAAGAACATAAAAAGAGTGAGAAAAATGAGGAACCTAAGAAGAACAAGAAGAGTAAAGAACATAAGAAGAATACAAAAAATACCGAACAGAGGACGATTGCGAAAAATAAGGAACATAAGAAGAACAAGGAGGATAGGATAAAGAACATAAGAAAATTAAGAAAAATGAGGTACATAATAAGAACAAGAAGAATAAACAGCATAAGAAGAATGCAAAGAATAAGGAACATAAAGGAAGAAAGAAGAATAAGGATCATAGGTCGAATAAAAAGAATAAGGTACACGTATGTACCGAATGTGAACAGTATGAACAAGGTTTCTTCTAATGTTACGAAAAATGTAAAGAATAAAGAACATTAATTAATGTATACATTTTATCAAAATTATACTTCAAAATTAGAGACCGACTATGAAAAACAAGAATTAGCTTTCAATGAGTTGGATGAAAAAGAGGAAAAAATAGAGAAACAGGAAAGAAGAAGAGGGAGAAATAGAGAAATAAGGAAGATGAAGCAAAAGGTGAAGGAAGAAGAAAAGAAGAAGGAGGAACAAGGAGAAAAAGAAGGAAGGTGATAAAGATGAAAAAGAGAACGAACAACAAGAAAGTAGAAAAGGAAAAAAAAGATAAACAGGAACAGAAGAAACAAAAGAAAAGGGAAAAGAAAAGCAGAAGAAGGAAGAAGAAGAAAAAGAAGAAATAAGAAGAAGAAGAAAAAAAAGAAAAAGAAGTAGTGTGAAGAAGAAAAAAAGGAAATAGTGAGAAGACAAAGAAAAAGAAGTGTAGTGAGGAGAAGAAGAAAAAGTAGAAGTAAGAAGAAGAAGAAGTAGCGAGAAGAAGAAAAAAAGAAGTAGTGAGAAGAAGAAGAAAAGAAAAATGCATAAGAGGAAGAAGAAAAAGAAGACTGAATAGAAGAATGCTCCGAAATAATTTCCACAGAGTATCGTCAATTTTCCAGGATGTCGCCAACGTCGCGACGCGCGTAAAATCTCGCTCGAGGCTGACTCGAGACATCCTCGGAAGAACAGGGCCGTCGCGTTCGCTCGGGTAATTGGTTTCGCCGGGCTAAGACAAGCCGTTTCATCCGGTCGGTCGCGGCGAATCGCTTCAAGTGGAAGCTGCGAGAGGAGGATCCGCGTGGAGGCGCAAGTTGCCGGGTAAACTTGCGAGTATCCACTCGAGAACTCGACACGACGCTTAGATGAACTAACGCCGTCGGGGGTTGCTTTGTGCCGTGGTAGAGAAACACGCAGCAGCCCGTTGGATGAAATTCATCCAGCACTCTTAACGTTATACGCGAGTGTCTCATTCTTGTTCCGCGTTACACGCGAGCTGCCCGCCTCCGGCCAATTCCGCAAGGATACGAGCGGAGCTTCGATATCCGCTCGCGTTTCCGCGGGACCTCGGAGGGACTTGTCGAAGACACGTGTATTCAATCGAGGGATGAGGTCTTGCTTGTCAAGCACGGTCGAGAACAAACATGGCGCCATGGAAAATATATCGGGGGGAGAAACTAATCGAGGGATAAGGTCGTTCATTTCTGTATTTGGAGTTTTCAATCTTTACACATTTGAAGGATTAGGTCGGGATTTGGGGATCTACAGTGGGAAAACTACTCAAAAGTTTGGCTTTATGATTTTGATAGAAATTTTTATTGTAATAGCTGAAATGTGAGATAACAGGAAGAACTGAATTTGTCAAGTGTATTATGTATCAAGTGTATTATTGACAGCACCTTTGGTTTTGAATAAATGTGGCTTACATTTTTAATCGTTTACTACATTCTTAGAATCATTTGTAACAGTGTAAAAATCTTCCATCATAATTAAAGAATTGTTCAACGAAGAGCTGATTCAGCTCTGATTCTCAATACTCCAATTGAATATTTTCTTGCAGTTCTACTCAGTTTTGAAAGATGAAACGTCTGCAAAACCTGTACAGTTTCAATTTTCAGAGTAAACGATCGAAGTTTCCCTTCAGATAGTTACAGTGTTACATGATTAACATTTACTTTAACATTGATTAAACGATGTTTACACAGTTCTTTCATTAAACATTCTATATTCCGGAGAGTGTATCGTGTACGCTCGTTTTACATCAAACGAATCAAGTAATTGCACGTTTAAGCGATTGAAAAATGAGAATAAGGAGTGGAGAAAAGTCGGTTCGTGTTCGTTTCACGTAACAGAGATTTCATGTTCAATTATTCTTATCAGTGCCGTAGAAGACGGGGGTAGTTTGCGAAGGGTGTCAGGAACAAATGGTGGTAGCGTTCTTGAAGCTCGTTTACAACTTCGAATCAGTTAATTTGTTATTTGAGCTCGGCTTCTTTCAGCATTTTCATTCATGTATACACTTTTTCTTGTGAAACTCTTCTGGAACCTCGGAAAAATTCTTCTCTCTATGACCGGAAGTGTAAGGTTTAATAACTAGCTGTTTCTTTTTATTTACTTTAACGATGTTAAAAGTAATTTTGGAAATAGAGGTGTATAATTAACTTTTAGGCCGTTTATTCTATAGTACTTAAGGTTCCTTAAATTTAATTTTTGTGATTTAAGTTGAAGTTTCTAGTTCGCTGTTTATTTTTCTACTTTCTTATGTGAGGTGCAGTTTAACGCTAATAAGCGTACAATGTGAATAAATACAATAATCCTTTGATTTTTAGTAATCTGAGTTCTTTGAGTCAATTTACATAATTTACATAACTTATTGTTCACCGACTACGAATTAGTATTTAAGAAATTCTGACCAGAATTATTGAAATTTCATATCATTGAAAATATGTGGGGTTGGTATTTATGTAGTGCATTGTGTAATGCGCACATTTGAAATTAAAAATAAAATACAGTGATTAATAAACAAACGATTAAATATAATTTAATGTACTCATTAATTCCTTATTTCGATAAAAAACAACAAAAATGTCAAAAAAAGTATCTTGAATTTTATAATTTAAAATAAACTCGTGAATCGGTCAAATATGTAATTTGGAAGTTGTAGTACTGAAACTATAAAAAGTTATTATTTTATTTAATTATTATTACCAAGTAAAATTATGAATTATTTTCTAAAATGTTGTAGTTTAACTATCACTTTACAGGTGTATAAAGATAGTTAAAATAGTTCCTTCATCTTTACTTAAAAAATTAAGGCTTCATTTTATTTCATCGCTTCTTATTTCATTTTTAAAAAGTGAGAACGTGTTATAACTAAAGAAGGCATTGAAATTGATAAATTGCTTAAATTTATTGCTGTAAGTAGCATACTTTGTATGTGTTATAGCTTTCTATGTACAGAAGTTAAAAGTATGAAGTGATAAAAGAAAGTATATGCAGTTCTGTTAATTACAATAATACAAAGACATCTTTGAAGGTAACTGAACTCAATAGGAGCTTTCCTCGCAATTAGCAGCTAATAAATCGATGTTAATGAAAGCTAATTCATGGAACGGCTTCTTTAGAGGCGTGTCGATATCTTCCTTTTGTTCCTTAATGAACCTTAAAGCTGTTAACAGTATAGGGATTCAATTAATTTTAATGCAACGATAATTTCTGCAGTGGAATGTGCAGAAGTTAGTGCTGTCTGATTGACTTTACTTGGGCGTTTTACGTGTAATAGTTTTACACCCGAACAAATATATTTTGCTATAATAATTTATAGAGTGTACGATTATTTCTTCGTATAAGTTTTTATTTAATGAATTTAGAGGGAATCGATAATCACAGTTTGGAAATTTTTATTTTAGAAATTTCGATATTTTCAAGTTTAAAAAATTTTTAGTTTTGGAATGGATGGGTTTACAAATGTGCATATTCACAAATTTACAAATTCACAAGATTATGAGTTTATAAATGTCTACATTTTTTAAATTTCAAAAATTTCTAAATTTCTAAATTTGCAAGTTTACAAATCTACAAATCTATAAATTTAAAATTTTACAATCTACAAATCTCTAAATCTCCAAATCTCCAAATCTACAAATCTATAGATCTACAAATTTACAAAATTTACTAATTTAGCATTGTAAAAATTCCCCGACTTAGCAATTAATTATATCTTCAAAATTAGTGAGTCTCAATTTTATAATGTAGAATTCTCCAAATACTCAAATCTTCAAATTTAAAATTAACAATTTTTAAATGCTTGAACGTGTAAAGTATGTGGACTCTAAATGTCTGGAATGACCATTTCTATTATATTAACAGCTATGTCGTGTGTTGCAATATAACAGCATCATTTATAATTGCTTACATCTAAAAAACATGTTTTTCAGACAAAATGCCACAGAACTAATTAAAATTTCTTCGAAACAAGAAAAATTTGTTTTCTAGTAAACCAACTTTGTCTACTGCAGAAACATAAACTATTGTCGTTAGTTCTAATAAATTACCTATATCTAAAAATCTCCTATTCGTAATGAACATTATGTTTTCCCGTTCCGTTGAAAGGTTATTTATGTTTCGCACAGCCGTAAAGGCAATCTATGAACAATTGTTCTTTCCAGGGAACGCAGCGAGAGAATTCCAACAATCGTCTATCTTAAAACAAGAACAAGTGTCGCGATTATTGTTTCGCCTTGGCGAGCGATTAATTCCCGACGACATTTTTAGTAGCAGTCGCCGATTTCACGTGCTGTTGGCTGATACAATTCCTAAAACGAAATTCGCGATACGTGCTTGCTGGATAAAAAGAATGCAAAACTAAATTGCACCTAGCCATTTACGTTTAACACTAGAACTAGCAATGGTTAAGATGGAGTTATTTCTACCAAATCTAGTCAAAATGGTCTTATAAAAAAGTCAGAATAATAGTACTATTTTTAAGACAAAGCTATTTCTATCAAAATCCAGTCAAAATGTCTGGTCTTTACAAAATACATAATAAAATATTTTTATGTTTATTGATCTGTTATCTTCTATAAGGAATTTCATTTTATGGAATTATAACTACTGTATAATTACAGCTATTACTACAGTAATATAATTGGACCCTTTTATTTTTACCAACTGGAGCAATTTCATTTTGATGATCCATACTTTTATTTTCGTTTTCAGAACTTGAAAGCACACAAGCACTATTTTTACGTAAATTCCAAATATTTTCTAATTCATTTTCCGAGGACTCCAGAACACTTTCTTTGTCTATCTCATTCTCACTATAAAGTTCAATTTCATTTTGTTCTGATTCACTTTCATGTTCGTACCATTCACCATCCTCGATATCAAAGCAACCATTGGTATATTCATCACGTTTTGCAACAATTCAGAGATTTTCAATCGTCTCACCGTTTTTAGGGCTTGTAAAATAACGTTATATAAAGCAGAATTATCTCCTGTTTCAACGACTATGGTGTACGAAATGACCGCGTGAAACATCGATGACTATGATACGCTACATCGCTGCCATGTTTATGCTCATGTTGTGGCGTCTTATAAGATGCGCGTTAAAAATTCCTAAGAAAACATCGAAAAATCTATCTATATATCTACTAAACGATTTCGGGTTCGGTAAACGAATTGTAGAATACTTTTCCACTTTGAGAAGTACCGGTCAAAATGACTGGTATTGGTATAAGTAGCCACGATACAAAATTATTTTGATGTTGAATAAATGAAACAAAAATAAAATTCATTACATTACACCTTTAGTTATCGCTGCAAACGTCATCGCATTGCGAAAAAAATTGTAACATGAAGTAAGAGTTTTAAAGTGAAATTGCAGAACCAGTCATTTTGACTGGTGTGCTTCCAGTGTTAAGAAGCTTAAAGATCGAAATAATTTATTCGGCGAGTTCGTCGAAACACGCAGTTGCTTGGTTAGCGAAAAATCTTTTTAATCCGATTAATTTCACAGAAATTTGATTCAGGTATCAAAATTGGGATTTTAACTCTCGAATCTCGCTATAATTTCTGGGCTGACAGAAAGGTTACCGTGCAGAAATGAAATTGAAATTTTTAACAGGAGCCGCTATCTTTCCTTCTCAAATCAATTATTCATTTAAACGGAACAACCTGTGTGTACTGTGATTCGTACATTCGTACGTGTGATTTTCAAATTAAAAAAAATGTTACGTTTCCGTATTTTGCTTCTGGATTAAGAACATAAATATTCAGTTTACTATGTTTATTCATACCCGAATAATTATTCACGTTTTGGACGATTCGGTTGATAAAACGTTATTCTATCGTGATAAAGTATCGACCACGTGCGTACAGGTGTGCGAGCTCTAATAAAAAACTAACCAGTTGTATCAAAAATATTGACGAAATATGCGTGAAAGCATTTTTATCAAACTATTCGCCCTATATTGATGTATCATAAATATTGTTTTGTAGCCACAAAATTGTATTAAACTTTATGCGTATCGATTATTGCTTGCAACAAGTGGCCGACAGAGGTTTTGTGTTAAGAATATTAATATATTGTTACATTTATCTGGTCAATTTTATTGAGTTATAAGCTCGAAATTGATATAGTACAGATAAATAAATTAATGTAGTTAAATACATCTTAAGCATTTAAAAATTTGAAAATTTTGAAATTTACAAATATAGGAATATCACTTTTTGAAAGATTGAAATTTAGAGATTGTCGTAATTTGGGAGATTAGGGATTAGAATATTTAAAATGTTGAAAATATGAAATTTTATATAGGATAAATGCAAATGGTTTAATCTACAGGCATTCAATTTTTCAATTCTTCAACTTTTTCCATTTTTCAATTCTTCAATTCTTCAATTTTTCAATTCTTCAATTCTTCAATTCTTCAATTTTTCAGTTTTTCGATTTTTCAGTTTTCCAGTTCTTCAATTTTTCAGTTTTTCAGTATTCCAGTTTTTCAGTCCTTCAATTCTTCAATTCTTCAATTCTTCAGTTTATCAATTTTTCAGTTTTTCGGTTTTTCAATTTTCCAGTTTTTCGGTTTTTTCAGTTTTCCAGTTTTTCAATTCTTCAATTCTTCCATTCTTCCATTTTTCAATTCTTCAATTCTTCAATTCTTCAATTTTTCAATTTTTCAATTCTTCAACTTTTCAATTCTTCAACTTTTTGGTTTCTAAATTCCTAAATTCTCAAGTTTTTTACTTTTCGAAATCTTTAAATCCTTAAATTCTCAAATTTCTGATTTACCAACCACCACGTATCCCGAAAACTCTAATTTTCAACATCATTAAAAATAATCTCATTTCATCCTCTTATCCCCCCAAAGACGTATCAAATAATTAACAAATATTAACCCTTTACACTTGGAAGGTGACTCACATTCATCTTGCAACAGCAAAAATATCTTTAAGTACAAAGAGTTAATTATCAAGTAATTAAAAAAATCAATTTATAATCAAACATTTCCTAAAGTTCTCAACAAATCATAACAGTTAAAAGAACAGAGATACGCAGTGGGTAGCTTGATGAAATATTTCGGACAACCCGCAGTGTCATCTTGCTCGAAATCGATTAGTATCATTAGCAGCGAGTGTTCGCGGGAACACGTGGATATTAATTAAAAGAGGGTGCGAACGAAGAATGGTGAGACCTTTTTTTTCTCCTTTCTTTCTCTTTTTCAACGAAAGTACACGTGTCTGGGTAGGGGGGTGATGAAGAATAAAAGGAGAGTAAGGGGGAGATGTATGAGTAGTTCATGCCCGACTCTTCAACGGTCCTCGTCGTTCTACATTTTCCTCTTTGAACTAAATTCTTTGTTAATTATACGGTCGACTGCTTCGTCGTTAAATTCAAGCCTCGAATTGCTCCATGCTTCTACGTTGAACTCGCTTGCTCAAATCCCGTTACAGAGGGGGCCAAGTTTTTATCAGGGTTGCAGGTGACACTGAACAATTTTCAAACGAACTTACAATCATCAGATCGAACAACTTTTTTAAATAGTTTCTTGACAATTTTACTTTCGTAACACGCTGTCACAAATTATGTACTTGTCGAATTAACTGTTGAAATGTTAATTCTGTCCTCTGCATTTTGGTTACATTTAGATACTTTTGCAGGGAACTTATGTATAATAGTTTTAAATAAGTTTATTAGCAGGTCTTAATAAGCTTATATTTAATGAGCTTAAGTTTAACAGTTTTTGGTAAGTTTACGTTTTTCATAACATTATGGTTAATAGTTTTTGATAAGCTTTGACAGTTTTAATAAACTGCACAAGTTTTAAGTGTTGTTTAAGTTTTTGATAAACTTGTGCATAACAGTTTTCGAAAAACTTGTAACAGTTTTAATATAAATATGTACAGTAATAATTTTGGTGTCCTTTGACAATCTTTTGAAATTCATAAATGATATGTTACTATTCTTTGTTGTAATTTAAAATTGTAGAATTTGAAGAAATAGAACGTAACAGTATTTGACAATAATTAAAAAATAGCATTCAGAACTAATTTTCACTTGTTCCAAAAGTCTGTCATAGTTGTACCACGTGTTTCCTATGAAGTTTACTTCCACGCCTCATCATTCATGGTTGCAAACACATAGAATTACGGTTAAGTAAAAATGTTACGCAAAAATACATAGTATTCTTGAAGCGTCTGTAGTCACGCTACGAAGTAGAACAGAAATGGCAAGAACGTTCGTTCACCAGCCGCAAATAAAATATTGATGGTTTTGGTGATGAGCACGAGTTACAAGGATCAATATCTAGAGCTCGGGGCGAGGCGCAAGGGCATTCTTCGTCTGCTCGTTCGAACAAAAGTTCGTAAATTAACACGTCGAATTCCGGTAAACAGGCTGGGTTCGATTGGTTCAAAACTATGTACAATCCGCAACGAGTTTCCGCGTGGCAAACTTTCTTGTTGTGATCGCCTTCGGCCGTCCATCCAAGAGAAAAACCTGAAACGGAAAACGAAGTGAAATAAAACAGGAAACGTTTCGTTAATCGATGAATCGTGGCGAGGATTTTAATTGCAATACCATTAACTACTTGATTATCGTTGTCGAAACGGCGGAAACAGCGATTATTCAAGATGTAAAAGCTTTTTGATTATAATTAAATTTACGTAACTTCTCAGAATGATTTACGAAATTAAAATATTAGGACAAGCTGTATTAAAACAGTACTTAATTTTTTATAACCCAAATTGAAGCATGACATGGATTTTAATTGCAATAAAATTAACTACTTAATTATCATAATCGAAACGTTCGAAACAGCAATTATTCAAGATGTATAAGCTTTTTGATTATCACTACATTTACGTAACTCCTCAAAATGATTTACGGAATTAAAATACCAGGATGATATACATTAAATTTGCTTAATTTTTAACCTAAACGTACCGGCGTGTGTGCTTTAAAATTAAAAATGAAGTTGAGATATAAATGAACGATAAGATAGAAATTAATGTGCATATTAAATCTGTATCAACGCATATTTCAAGAAAACCACCGAGATTTTTATAACTTAAAATAAGGAGTTTGTAAAACGGTCGTTGGATAGCTTTGGTAGTTTTAGTGTTAAGTACGGATTTAACCGTACTGCAAAAACAGCTGGGCGGAATTAAAATACTAGGATGATCCGTATTAAATTTGCGTAATTTTTTTAAGTTTGTCATTTGACATAAAAATATACGGTACGAATAAAGTTAATCTCAATAACTTTGCGATGAGCATCGCGTGTTTTACGGAGAATTATAATATTTTTTAATGTGAATTATGATGTGAGAAGTAATAATATTAATATGGTAAATTCCATATTGAGAGATAATTTGTAGAAAGAATTGAAAATATTGAAACTAGTGCTCTTATGAATACAATTCTTCGTACACTAAAATAAATAAAATATGTATAGAAATTACCTGCAGTGATTATTTAAATTTTCCTTAAAGATATTCTGCCATTTCTATTCCAATGTACAAATCATTTCTATTCATTTTTGCTCAAAAATAGATAAAACATAGGATTTTGATTTTCATCTAACAAAAGTAAAATTTTCAGTTCCTTTTTATGAAACAAGAATGTTCTTTCCTTTTTGTAACCCAGATTTTATAAACTAAAAATGTAATAAACCTGCAAAATTATTCGCTAGTTTTGAAACATCATTTGATACAATATTGATTGCTGACCGACATTGTTGGCGAAAACTGGGACGCCCTAAATTGAAAATTCCTTTCAGTTTATAAATAAAACTCTAGAATCTGCAGTGTGCCACAGGACTTTTTAGATATGTTAGTTATTATGACAGTTTAAAGAGGAACTTTTTAGCAAAATGTATTTAATGTTGAATGTATTTAAGAAATTTCATAATTGATATTGGAAGGAGATCGTATAATATGTAAAATAGGGATGAGAACTGATAAGTTTTTCAGTTTGAAATTTATAAAATTAGTCAGTTCGGAAATGTATGATCTCCAATTCATGAATTGCTAAATTTTAAAAATTAGGAAATTTTTAATTTTCTGAACTTAAACGTTCGAGATTTCTGTATTTGTAAATTTCTGCATTTGTAAATTTGTAAATTTCCATTTTCTAAATTTGTGAATTATTAAATTTGTAATTTTCTAATATTTATAGCTTGTTAACTTTTAAATTGAAGATTTTGATAATTGCGAATCTCTGAATTTCTAAATTTCCAAATTTCGGAATTTCTGAATTTCCGAATTTCCGAATTTCCGAATTTCCGAATTTCCAAATTTCCAAATTTCCAAATTTCTAAATGTTCAAACTACTAAATTCTTTAAAAATTCTTTTACATACTTAAAATCTCAAAAAGAAGAAAAGTACTTAAATTTTTTCAACTGTCAAGGTAGTGAATTTCCTTAAAACATCTTATCATTTTATACGTTATAAAACCTGTATAAAATTATTATTCATTTCAGAGATTGCGTAGAAGATTCTATCATTTTTCTCGTAAAGTACGAGCAGCGTATTTGGCAATCAAATCCCAGTTCATTTAGAAAGTTCATAAAGAAATGTCAGTGAGAAATGGAGGATAAGAAAGAATGGAAGATTTTGAGTAGTTCTTAGCATTTTAAAGTCAATAGTGAGGAAAGTGAGTAATAGTCTTCTCTATCATATACACTTTCGTAAGCTAGGAGATGAAACGATATATGATTCAAAATGACAGAATAAAAAAAATTACAAACTAAAGTAAAGCAAGGAAAGAATAGTAATAAACCACTAACTACCACATTTCTTATTATATTTTGATAAAAGTCTACTATTAGTTTTAGTATCATATATTTTTATTTTTATTTTCATATTTCAATGATACTCACATCTTCTTGTTTCTATATTCGAATACATTCTATAAATAATGCAAGTAAAATTAGTGTGCCTTAAAATTAAAAAAATTGTTTGAAAATATTGATCTGAGCTTACTGTTTCTTTTTTCTATCACGTTATAAAAATGGTACTTCATTTAAAAGTCAAAACGATGTTTAAATAACTTTGAAAGATTGAAACAATCGTTCCTGAGTGTTCGTCATCACTTGCGTACATAATTCACAAAGTGCTGATATATTTTTTTCGTATCAGAAACCATTTTAAAATTTTATATGACCGAAATTTTTATGCTGAAAAATAGAACTAGGACTATAGAACTCTGTATTGAATACATATACTGCAAATAGCAACGAATTCTACAGAACGGTTTTATTAAAAATGAATGGTGACTTCGGCGGAAAATGCAAACTATTCGTACGTAGAGCTGATATTTCTCGAATGTAGAACATATTGATTGTTGAATAAAGAAGCAAGCAATTACAGCAGATCCCTCCCCACAATATATTCGAAAACACAGTGGTCGTTTCTGAAATGAAAGCTGTAAAGTTGTAGCACATGTGCAACGTTGCGTGACGCAAACATTGCGTTGCGAAACTAATATAGACTTTACTACTTCCACATAAGAGACGGTCTGACATAGAATGACTCATTCTACTGAAGTCATACGCAAAACCTTCAACAGGCTTGAATAATTAAAACACGAACTTAATCTCGCTTTTATCCAAACAGAAATAATGCTGGTATTTTGCGTGAAACGTTGAATTTTCTGCAATGATTTTGCCGTTGTGTTCTGCTGCAATTTTTTGCCTTTGGAACGAGTATCGTCTGCAACATCGTATTTGCAGTGCTTTGTTTTACGAACAAGTCGGATGAAAAAATGTCGGAGAAACAATATCTGCTAATTAAAAACAGAAATGTTACAAGGTACATGATTTAATTGTTTTGTTTGTCACGCGTGTTTGAATGAATAATGTGAGTTATTGAAGACTGTATTCATTTGGGAATTTATTGTTTTAATTTCCAATTAGGAAGTCAGTAAATATTCTGGTTAGGAGAGTAGTATTAATCAGTGTATATGGTTGCATTTATTTTTGAAAGGACGGATGGGATACTTGAATTTTAGAATTTTACTGTTTTACAAATTTATTATTTTAGTATTGAATTATTTCCGTATTTTACTATTTTATTATTTCACTGTTCTATTACTTTACTATTTTACTGTTTTACTGTTTTACTGCTTTACTAGTTTACTATTTCACTAGTTTACTATTTCACAAGTTTACTATTTCGCTATTCCACTATTCCACTATTTTGGTATTTCACTATTTCACTGTTTCGCTATTTCACTATTTCGCTATTCCACTATTTCGCTATTTCGCTATTTCACTGTTTCACTATTTCGCTATTTCACTATCTCACTATTTCACTATTTTAATATTTTACTGCTTCACTATTCTGGTATTGTGATAACCACTATTCTACCATTCTACCATTCTACCATTCTACCATTCTAGCGTTCTACCCTTGTGCTATATACTATGCTATCATTCCACTTTTCCATTCTTCTCTAAGATTCCACTGTACTACTATTATACTATTATACCACTATTCAATTCTGCTACTTCACTACATTAATATTCTATTATTTTATTATATTTTTACTGTATTATTTTTCTATTGTTCTGTTTTAATATGTTATTTATGTACTGTTCTACTACTGTCGCCCATCATACGATTTCATTATTTTATGACTCTACTATTTTACTCTTCTGCTAGTTCATTATTCTACACTTCTACTGTTCTATTATTTTGCTATTTTACTGTTATCTTTTCTACTATTTTGCAGTTCTACTACTTGATAATTCTACTGTTCTAGTATATTATTATTCTGTTATTTCGCCGTTCCATCATTTTATTATTAACTTTGCTTTGTTAACCACATCACCATTCTGTTGTTTTACTGCATTTCTATTTTATAGTGCTACTATTTTAGAATTTTACAATTCTATCATTTTACTATTTCATGATTTCATTATTATATTGATCTTGTATTTTTCTATTATTGTGCCACGTTTTACTATTTCACTATACCACTATTCTACTATTTTATTAATATTCCAATATTCGATTATTCCACTCTACTACGTGCAGTGAAATTACTGTAGTAAAATCGTTAGAATGAATCATTGTCAGACAATAAAATTACATACTAGTAAAATTATAAAAATAGTGCAAGGATAAAGTCCTAAAATGTCCTACTATTCTAAAACATTAAAACAGTAAAACTGCAAATTAACGAAATACTCATACACAAGTAAAGTCAGTCCTTTTAAAAGTATCTGATAATAGAAAATAATATACCAAGATTTTCTTTCATCAAAGATCAGCAAACCATCTTCCCAAGCTATCAAGAACTAAATTTCCTCTGCACTCCTTTGACCAGCTATTTCCAATCACATTTTAAACGATACTTATTATACATCAACCTTTTTAATTATTCGACAACTTAAATTGCTCGGTAATCGTGAAAAAAAGTCAAAATTAGTAAGAAAAAACCGTATTGATTGCATCGAAAGTATCGGCCACGCCTACCGGTATCCGTAATACCGATCTTTATTAATTACTTCGACGATATTTTATCATGATCGATCAGCTAGGTTCGAGAGTCGGCGAAGTATATTATTTATAACGATCGAAGAATAACCTGGATATTTTTAGGGAAATTTATGCCATTGCATTCATGAATTTATTTGAATTCGTCTGCAACCGGCCTACAATAAATTGAACCAGTTAATCGAGCGTTTTCACGATTCGTTGGGTCAAAGGGAGAAATTTAAATATTGTTTTTCAGGTACACGTGGCCCGGCACAAATATTGTGCACAACCAGTTTCGAGTGCATTTTCGAGCATCTCTTTTCCAGATGCCCCTGTATATTCTATCTTTTCATTGACGTAGCCGTTTCGATTCGTTCGCTTTCGACCTAGAAAAGAATTCCATGGCCACTTGATGCTCCTCATTTGCCAAACTCGGATCAATGTACCGGTACTTCCGGCATACTTCAAACTGCGAACTCCAATTGAACGGGATTTCGAGGATATCAATGAGAATCTCCTTCAAATTGTTCATCAAGAATCATATAATCATACAACACGAATAATATCTTCAAGCTATTATACCTAATTGGTTCGTTTGGTGCATCTTTATTTTTAATTGAACACCAACTTTTAATCATGGGAAGGGTATACGGGGAACTGTACTAATTTTAGCTCACCCAGTTTCAGCATTTCGTGCAATTACGTGCTGAATATTATTTTTAAAATTGCATCAAAATCTATATTTCTAAGTTTTTAGATTTTTAAATTATTGTTTCTATGTTTATGCGTTGGTACGTTTTGACGTCTTTACGTCCTTACTACTTTACGTTTTTACGTTTTTACGTTTCGACATTTCTACGCCTCTTTGTCTCTATGCTTCTAGGTTTCTATGTATTTACATTTCTACGTTTCTATGTTTTTACGTTTCTACGTTAATACATTCTTACGTTTTTACGCTGTTACGCTGTTACGCTTTTACGCTTTTACGCTTTTACGTTTTTACGCTCTTACGTTTCTACGCTTTTACGTTTCTACGCTTTTGCGTTTTTACGCTATTATGTCTTGTTTCTACGTTTCTGCGTTTCTACGTTTCTACGTTTCTACGTTTCTACGTTTCTACGTTTCTACGTTTCTACGTTTCTACGTTTCTACGTTTCTACGTTTCTACGTTTCTACGCTATTACGCTTTTACGCTTTTACGCTTTTACGCTTTTACGCTTTTACGCTTTTACGCTTTTACGCTTTTACGCTTTTACGCTTTTACGCTTTTACGCTTTTACGCTTTTACGCTTTTACGTTTTTACGCTTTTACGCTTTTACGCTTTTACGCTTTTACGCTTTTACGCTTTTACGCTTTTGCGTTTTTACGCTATTATGTCTTATTTCTACGTTTCTGCGTTTCTACGTTTCTACGTTTCTACGTTTCTACGTTTCTACGGTTCTACGGTTCTACGGTTCTACGCTTCTGCGTTTCTACGTTTCTGCGTTTCTACGTTTCTACGTTTCTACGTTTCTACGTTTTTACGTTTTTACGTGCCAAAATTTTTTAATTTTCATATTTCTAGATTTTCAAATTTTCAAATTTCTAAAATTATCGGTTTATCAATTTGTAAATTTAGGATTTCAATATTAAATTTCATAAATCTATAAATTTCCGCAATTTCACAAATCTATATATATATAATATCCAAATTTTCTTTTAAAAATTTATTAAATAAATTTTATTCAATAAATAAAAAATAACAAATAATTTATATGTATATTAACCAATATCAGAATAGTGCAAATAAAGCTAGTGGTTATGTTATGCATTCAGAGGTTTCGATTTTATTAAAAACTATACATTGCAACCCTGCAATCATGAAGATAGCTTCAAATATTCGCAAATATCGAATCTCGATATAACAGCGTACGCTACAATGCACAATAAACATTCTTATAACAAAAATTATTTATTTATTGCATAGGCGAAAGTTTTAATGAAAGTAACTCAGTACTAAAGTATAAACATATAATTTCCTAAGGTAACTCATAATTTTTATACATATAATTTAATGAAATAAAACAAGAAAAATATAAGAATGACTGTTATATGAAAACGTTGTATATTGTTATATACATACGTTCTATTAATTTATTATTACGTCATATGGTGTATTATTGTTATATTATATGTTATATTATTGTATTATATTCGATATTATCATGTGAAAATGACATAATACACATATGATGAAACACAATGATATAAATCTTCATTTAACCCCTTGATTCATAACATCGTCCCTCGTGACGCACACTACAATTCATATATAACAAAAATAAATCGTATTTGCCTTGCAACTGAGTTTCCAATACCAGTTAGAATTTGTACAATTAAAGATCGCTAAATACAAAGTACTAATATTTCAAAGTCTAATATTTCTATATTAGACTATATTAGTTCTAATATTTTAAGTCTTAGACTTAATTTAAGTCTAATTGTTGAAATACAACAAATCTGACTTAAATTTTCACCACGATTGAGTTTTACGTTTAATTTTAATTCCAACCCGGTCACCAGTGATCGCCATATTTAAAATATCCCTAACAGTTGAACATCCTTTGTCCGTCTCAACATTACAACAATAAATGAACCGTTTATTCTGAAAGTGGTGCAAGTCCATTTGCATGAATATACATTATTCTAGTTAAATCACCTCATACAAATTTATATAATGAAATTACATATTGATCAATCAGTAAAAAAATTGCTGAATTGCCAGTCTTGATATTTTTTCATTGTTATACATGCTAACCTTTAATTTTCTCAAAATAAATGAAAATGGACTTACACCACTTTCAAAATAAACGATCTAATTAAATTTCTGACGCACATGCTCACAAACTCGTAAGTTAAGGGTTCAATTATTTCAGATTGATGCAATTGTAGAGAAAATTATAGGTTAAGGGGTTAATCTTTCTCTAACTAATCAATTATGTCTAAAACCATGTATATGGAATACACATTAGTACTAAAAATATCCCATTAAAGTACTAGAAATATCCCACTAAAGTTTTGGAAGCATCACACGACTTTTAAAAACAAAAAGTATTGCAAAATAGCGATATTACTTCATCGGGAACATAAACGTTTTCAATCTCCGGTGCAAAAGGTCGAAATCCTCCGAACGTAAAGGAAGTTTCTTGCAGCCGGAAGTTCGTATATCGGTTTTTTGTTACACGAAGTCAGCTGAAGTTGACGTTCGTGCGAACGTTCGTTCGCAGATTTCTGTCGCGAGAATTAGGCGTGTCCCGATGAAAAGCACCGTTGATTATGGCAACAATTGTCTGGCAAATTGGCCAAGCGAAGCTCTTAATTTTCTAGAATTAGCCCGGCTGACGCGAAACTGTTTCACCGACTTAACGCCGTGTTAGGATAATGAGCATAATTCATTTTGCACTCTACAATTGCCTGGTGTTGCAGTTAATCGTGAGACAATGTTTTTGAAGCTTTTGTTGTTTAATAGACTTAGTAGTCTTTTTGGAACTTGAACTGCTGACGCTTTGGAAAGCTTTGTTGGTATAAATAATGGGCATACCGTGGCGATAACTGACAGGGTACTTAACACTGGTCTTATGGAACCCGTCATAAAGATTTACGGAGTTAAAATACTATGACAAGCTGTATTAAATGTGCTTAATTTTTATAACCCAAAGCGAATCGTGACATGGATTTCAATCGTAATGACATTAGATACTTAATTATTATAGTCGAAACGGTGGAAACACCGATTATTCAAGGTACCATACAAGCTTTTTGTTTATCATTAGATATATGAAACACATCAAGATAATTTACGAAATTAAATATTAGGACAAGCTGTATTAAAACAGTACTTAATTTTTATAACCTAAATTGAAGCATGACATGGATTTTAATTGCAATACCATTAACTACTTGATTATCGTTGTCGAAACGGTAGAAACAGTGACTATTTAAGATGTAAAAGCTTTTTGATTATAATTAGATTTACGTAACTTCTCAGAATAATTTACGAAATTAAAATATTAGGACAAGCTGTATTAAAATAGTACTTAATTTTTATAACCTAAATTGAAGCATGACATGGATTTTAATTGCAGTACCATTAACTACTTGATTATCATAATCGAAACGTTCGAAACAGCAATTATTCAAGATGTACAAGCTTTTTGATTATCACTACATTTACGTAACTCCTCAAAATGATTTACGGAATTAAAATACCAGGATGATATACATTAAATTTGCTTAACTTTTAACCTAAACGTACTGGCGTGTGTGCTTTAAAATTAAAAATGGAGTTGAGAAATAAATAAACGATAAGACAGAAATTAATGTGCATATTAAATCTGTATCAACGCATATTTCAAGAAAATCACCGAGACTTTTATAACTTAAAATAAGGAGTTTGTAAAACGGTCGTTGGACAGCTTTGGTAGTTTTAGTGTTAAGTACGGATTTAACCGTACCATAAAAACAGCTGGGTAGAATTAAAATACTAGGATGATCCGTATTAAATTTGCGTAATTTTTTTAAGTTTGTCATTTGACATAAAAATATACGGTACGAATAAGGTTAATCTCAATAACTTTGCGATGAGCATCGCGTGTTTTACGGAGAATTATAATATTTTTTAATGTGAATTATGATGTGAAAAATAATAATATTAATACGGTAACTTCCATATTGAGAGATAATTTGTAGGAGTTGTGTAAGAGTGATATGATGTCAATGTGATGTCAATTATTTCACAAATTATCCCTTATTCTAAAAAATATTTCAAACAACATCTACCCTGTCTGTCGGAAGAAATACTACAGAAACAAATTTTGTCTTATTTCGTCTTAAAAATTCTCATGTTCTTTTTTAACGCACAAAAAATTCATTCTTCATATTTCTTGTTACATAAATCAACCTTTTGTAACATTGTACATAAAAAAGTATTAAGGTACAACGTGTAAAAAATCAACAGGTTGTGAAATATTTTACACTCAAAACACATGTATATAAAAAAGAAAAAACGAAAAAATAAATTCAAACATATCTGTATTCAATACATAACTCCATGTTTTTCACATATGTATATCGATTCACCAAAAAATTCTGCGTAAAGTACTATTTACATACGGAATAAAAAAAGTCAACAATTCGTGAGATATTTCAGATTTTTTCATAAAATGCTCGAGTTTTTTTATAGATTTGAAATATTTCACTTGCAAATTTTTTTCGATATACACCACTACTTTTTTATGTATAATATTCTGCGAAATTGAACTGCGTAACAGGGTATGTGGTTCTGTCAAAAAATAGAGGATACTCTGTTACGTTTACCGCAATCAAATTTTAATCAATAATAATTACTGTCATTAAGCAATTAATTATTTTTAACAAATGCTTTAATATTTCTTAATAGTTCTTAAGGACCACAATTAAAAATTAATATTCGTCAATTATCACTTTTTAATCAATTTTTTTGAAATATATTAACTGGTTTCTGTGTAAATATTATTGTAATGATTTACATTTCCCATAAAAAGAAATAAAAAAAATTACAGGTATTTTAATATGCCATTAAAAGGAAATATTCGCAATAATTTTTTGTAGCAATGAATATTTCAGCAGGTTTTGGTTTATAGTTCTAATAAAAAATGAAAATAAATTCCTCGGAGTGCATAAAGCATGCAAAATGTGCGAATTAAAATAGTGACAGATATAAATCATTCGAAGAAAGATAGTATTTATTAAAGATGCGTGTTTATATTAATATTAACCGACTCATAATGAATATTTAAAAATTCTGCAAGCTTATCTGCAATTTCCACGTACGACGAGTATCGCACTTTATTTCATTCTAATTAAATTATCTCCTCTATTTAATCATTAACTGGCTCCGCGTTGAATCGAATATTTCTGAATTTTCCTTCGTTTGTAATACTCCTGCAGAAATAAACTTTGTAATCTGTACGTGTTTTATAGTTAGCTTTGCGCGTAATTACTACGCATTTTAATTTCAATGAAAATTCGCTCTCAAAGGCTTAATTGACTGGAATACAGTAAATTGCTACATCGAATTACATTGAACGCGAAAGGAAAAGTAAATTAGTGCGAACAAAAGATAGAATTATTTGTGTAATTCCAGTAACGGTATAGCAGTTTCATTTGTAATTGCAATATTACATTTATTTTATTCCCGGCGTACCGGTTTTATTGTACTTATGTTACAATTGCGTTTGTTACGTAATTTTCTTCCCCTTTCGGAAAATGTCGGACCGTAAATATTATACGCTTGCACGGTTGACCCATTTTCACAACGCCATCGCAATTTTACTTTGTTGTCTGCTAGTTTTTGACAGCGCGCTGCTATATTTTTCTTTTCTTTTCGTTCGTGCGGTAAAAACTTGTGTGGTACATCGTTAAAGGCATAGCAAAAAACTGCACAATGTTAAACTCACTGAGCACGCCGAGGAAAGCTTTGCAAAAATTCGAGTAAAAACGTTGCGTACCGCTTTTTATGGAACTTAATGACAAATATAAAATGGCCGGATTTAATGAGGGATCGATCTCGTTGCTCTTCTTCCTTCTTCGTTGTATGATATTCTAATTTTATCAAAAAATTTACAAATATAGTAGTATGTATTTTTGTGAAACACGTACTTAAAGGAAAATATATAAATGTGTGGAAGCATGTATTTTTGCAGGAAAAAAAAATTGTAGAAATATGTATTTTTATAATAAATATTGTAGTTCACTGTCTTATAAAAGTTAATGATGATAAATGACAATGTAAATTATGTAAAAAATGTTTGTTAAAATAAAATGATATTTATTTTCATTTTGAATATTGTACATGTTTAAGTATCTTTATTAAGTGTACATACTTAAGTATTTTTAATCAAGTACATACTTAAAATTTTTAATTGAAGTTTCTACTTTTAATTAACTAAGTGTGTATTTTGATTTGCATACATACTTAAGTATGTAATTCTATACAAATAATTTTTAAATTCATACTTAATATATAATATAAATAATTTTGTATAAATTCATACTTAAGTATGTATTATTAAGTTAAACATATATTAAGTATTGTAGAGTAAGATTAAAGTAAGGTGTTTATTTCGTATTTGGACAGTGTACAAGAAATAAGTGCGCGTGTTTCCACGTGCAGGATGGATTCGTCGCGTTAAGTATTCGCGGCACAAACCAAGTTTTTCGGAATCTATTGAGGTGGCGAAGGAAGTTTTTTAAAAATAAGGAAAAGATATTCTCTGCAAAGTGCCGTACACCGTGGGTGACGTCTTCTTTTTAGCGGAAACAAGGAAAGCTTGAGGTGCCGTGTATTACGTCTTCCTCGCTTGTTTGGTTTTAGGAAAATGCCAAAACTAAGAGAGTGCCGAGCAGCTCGTGGTGTCGTCTTCTCTCTTAGGAAGGCTGGGTATTTCTCACTTTTTGTGGAAAATGCTGGTCTTTTATATGAAAACTGTAGGCTAGGCCCGCCCAATCAGCGTAGCCTAACTCCGAGCGCAAGGGTTTTATGGTATGGCCTGCGTTTCGCTTCGTACGTCGTGTCGTGTCGGTCGCGTGTACTTTCTCAATACTTTCTTATATTATTTGTACATGCTACAACTTATATTATTTCTACATGCTACAGTATGAATGAAGTATGTATTTTTGTAGAAAAATATATAAATATGTGAAAGTATGTATTTTTATATAAATATGCATTTCGAGATTCTCTAAATTGATACTAATAAAAAATGATAAAATGTTAAAATTATTTAAGCGAGGTCGCAAATGTAAAGCGTAATTTATGAAGTGGAACAATTGAATTTTCAGTAATTACATTTATAACGTGTCTTGCGTCACGTCGCCATTTTGATTACCGCAGTCGACATGTGCAGCATTAAAAATGAAAATAAATATCATTTTAATTTAAAAAACATTTTTCACATGATTTACATTGACATTTATCATCATTAACTTTTATGAGACAGTGAACTACAATATTTATTATGAAAAAAATATATTATACTGAAATACATTACAGGATTTATTATTATGCTTGAATAAATTACAAATTATTATGATATACTTCAAAGTTATAACAAATTATTATATCATACTTGAATATATTAAAAATTACGATGTTATAATTGAATTTATTGTAAATACTAACTTTTAATATTATAATATTATATTATCCTTCAATATGTTGTAAGTTATTGTTATACTTAAATATTGTAACAATTTGCTATATTGTACTTGAGTATATTACAGATTGGTATATTATCCTTGAATCTATTGCACATAATTATATTTTCCTTAAAAATATTACAAGTTATTATATTCTACTAGAATATATTATAAATTAATATATTGAGTTGTCCGGAAAGTTCGTGTCGATTTTGAGGGGAATTGAAACGCAGCTCATTCAAATTTGGTACATTTATTAAATTATATAGGTGCCATTCTGTTCTATAACCTTTCTCCATCTTTTATGCAACTTGAAAAGTCCTTCCAAAACGTCTCAGGCGTTTTGGTAAAAAATTATTCTAAATAAAATTTCATGCCGCCTACTGAAAATCGGCACGAACTTTCCGGACAACTCAATACATACTCCTATTACAAATTACTGTATTATACGTGAATATATTACTAACTATTATGTTACACTTACATATATTACAAATTACTATACTCGAATGTATTAAAAAATATTATAATATTTCAAAATATTATTGTAACCCAATATTGTACAATCGAAAATATTAATGCATGTAGGACAATGCACAGAGTGTACAAGTTCGTGCATAAACAACCCAGTATAACAGTAACAACGTCAACAATACGACAATAATTAAATTCAACCCCGTCCAACAAACGCACCCTAGTGCTTCACCCTCTGTGCAACAACAAACCATCAATATTTGCATGCGAAAGCATCGCAATAAAAAGAACAGTACAGCTCGGTATATCAAAACCCACCCCTCTTTTCTCTTTGGCTATAAACCCAAGACAATCAAGAAGAACAGCACACCGATTTCATTTAACGATAAAAATTTCCCCTCGACACCATTGGCGTAACTAGCTAGGGACCTGGGTCAGAACTTTCCAGAAAAACTAAAAATATGGACTGCTACTCTTTGTATAGCGCGAGGGAGGCAGGATGTAGGACATATCGTACGTCTTATATTAGAAATTTAGATATTTGCAGTTATGAGTTTAAAAATTGTCGAATTTTAGAATTTTGGAATTTACACAACTTTATGTTTCCAAGTTATTTAATTTTTGTAGTTTCAAATATTTAAACTTTTGGATTTCTAAATTTTACTGTTCTCAAATTTTCGAATTTTTGAATGGTTATACTTTCAATTTTTCAAATTTTTGTGTTTTCATATATGCAAACACTTAAATTCTTCAAGTTTCAAAATTTCAAAGTTTTAAAATCCTATATTTTTAAATTTCCAAGTTTTCAAACTACCAAATTTCTAAGTTTCCAAACTTTTCAATTTTCAAATTACCAAATTTCCAAATTTCTAAATTCTCAAGTTTCCAAGTTCTGAAGTTTTCAAATTCTCAAATTTCCAAATTCTCAAATTACCAAATTCTCAAATTTCCAAATTCTCAAGTTTCCAAATTCTCAAATTACCAAATTCTCAAGTTTCCAACTTTTCAAATTTCCAAGCCTCCAAACTTCTAAACTTTCAAATTTCCGCATTCCCACAATGCCAAATTTCCAAATTTCTAAATTCCCAAATCTTTGAATCTGCGAATTTTCAAATTTCCAACTACCCCAATTACAATATTCTTAAAATTTCAAATTATCTCCCAACCTTCTAGCTTTCCAAATATCGAAATTCGTGAGAGCTCAAATTTCTATACTCTAAACTCCTAACTTCTCAAATTATGGGATTTTTTATTTAAACTAACTTACTAAATTTCTAAATTCTTCAATTACAAATTTATCACATTTCCAGAAATCAAAATTTATTTCTGCATTTCAACATATCCAGCATGCTGCATTTATAAATTTTCAAAAGTCCAACTTTTCACTTTTGCAGTTCCCAAATTTCCAAAACTTTAAATTGACAAATTTGCACATTTCTACATTTCTTACTTTTTGTGTCATTACAGAATATTAATGTTTGCATATTTCCAAAAATCCAAATTAAAAAATGTATACTTTCCCCACCTACCAAAATAAATAACCCATATGTAAAATTACATATGAATGCAATCAAGTTCCATACATTTTTTGTGATAAAGTAACGTACAAAAAATAGCAAGTTTCATTCAATACATTCGTATCAGATTATTATTCACAAACTTTCGAAATTTGAGAATTTCATTATATTTTATATTTTAGTGATGTAAAGATATTTTAACATATATGTATTAAATTTTTAGTAATTATGTTTGTAATCAAAACAGGTTATTGAAATTTTCAGAAATACATAAGTAGTATTAGTATTGTCCAGTATGAAAATTTGTTGTCTAAAATTTTATCAGGAGAACGCACACGTGTCCCAAAACGAGAGTTTTCGTTTCCTGATTGGAATGTGTAATAAGATTATTCCCCATATTCCGAGTACCCAATTTCCTCAATTCTTGTTCTCCAAGGACAACGTTTATACTAAAAAAAGAACAAGAATTTTCGTTTCCTGTGAATATGTTGAGTCAAGTGTGGGGACCGAATACTCCAGTATTATTTTTAGGGATTTTTACAATCCCTGGCAGAAAATTGATACGCTCCGGTTCTTGATCTTATGTTGTTTCGGTCAGTAGAGACAAGGACAGTAGATAGTCGATTTCCAAAAATGTACAAAATGTGATTTTTCTTTACCAGGATCCTAAAACCAGAAAGCAATATTTCGTCATGAATTTGACGACTTTTGCAAAATCATGACTTTTCCAAAATATTCTTTGTATGGAGTCCAAAGCTAATCTAGTATGGAGTCCAATTTTGAAATTTTCTCTTAAAATTTCATGAGAAGGAAACATGCAAGTTTTTATAGGAGACATTTTTCACGTTCCATTTGTTCAAAATTAGGTTCCGTACTGGGTTAATGTATGAAGAATGTTATGCACAGAACATCATGACAAAATATTGTTTCTTGGTTTCGTGGTTCTGGCAAAGAGAAATTGCATTTTTCACATTTCTTGAAATTGAATTTCGATTATACTTGTTTCTCCTGAATAATACACTTTAATATAAATAACGACCACCGTAAGTTATCAATTTTTCGCCAGAAGTCTTAAAAATCTCCAAAAATAAAACTCGGAGTTCTAGGACCCTAGAGTCAACTCTTAACCCCCTGCACTATTTTGATGAGTTTGACTCATGACGCACTCGTACTTCAGTTATGATCAATTGTACTCGAATCGTTAATACTCTTCAATTTGGAGTTCAGGTTTACTTATAATTGGTGAACGACTACATAATACCAAATTGACATAACATTTCAATTGTTTATTTCTACCCCTTGGCTTACAAATTTCTCATCAGGTGCGTCAGTCAGAGCTGCCCAATTACTGCAGCATTAAAATAAATAAAGAATACTGAAATGTTACGTAAATTTTAATATCTTCTCATGCTTTGATGATTCTCACTCGTGACGCACTTACAGTTCAAATGTGGCAAACCTTACTCAGATTTTGAATACTCAACTTTGAAATTTAGGTCCAACTATAAGTTGCATTATCAAGGATCTCTGAATATAAAATACTCAGAACATTTTAACGTTCTTTGTTCGTTTTAATATTACAGCCCTGAATAGTTAGTCTTGGCTGACGCATCTGATAAATAAATGGCACAGGAAGGGGTTAAATTTAGCGACCCTTAATTATGCAAACTACAATTGTATCACAACTCGATCTTCACACAAATACCATTTAGTTTCGTCACATTTAAACTGTAACGTGCATCACGAGTGCTTCGATGTTATAGGGCAAGGTTATTATAATAGCTGCAGGTTAATACTGCAGCTGTTATTAGTTATTTCCGGCTGACACACCAAATAAATCATAGTGCAAGTTCTCTACGAAAGTAGATACTTCAGTTTACGCCAATGTCCGAGATACGCGGACACACCTTGCGTTACGGGATACCGCTCGTAAAAGCAGCCTGTATCTTTTCGCTCATTAACTCGCCTCAACAATGACCGTGGGTGTCGGCGTAGTACGTCGAGATCCTTTCAACCCCCGTTCATCCACACCCTGTTATAGTACCCCGTTATGCGCATGCGCAATGTCCGTCGAACAGCAAGTCGGTTCGCGCGTAAAATCACGCGCAGCAGTGTCGGTCAGTCGCAGGTAGACCGTCGTGGGGTGCGGTTCGTCGCATTTCGTCCTCCTTGGAGGCTTTTATGCCTCCGGGATTATTTTCTCGCGGGTTGCTTGTGCTCGGCTTCTTGTTCTGCTCGAACATGTGGTGCGCGTGACGTGCAGGATATAAAGCAGGAAATGTTCTTCACGGAAGGCTCGTGCGCCTTCCTGCTGCTGGCGGCACTGACGCTGTGCCAGGGGCCCGGTCATGTTCAGGGGAAAAACGACAACTGTATGTAATCAATTACCTACACATACGTTGGGTGATTTTGTGGCTTGGCGAGAATGGGGGCAAGTTGATACATTCTACCCTTTCAGTGCCGAACAAAGAAATTGTACCTAAGCGAAGACCGAATGGAAAAGAAACTGAACAAAATTTGTAAGGGTTGAGTTAGGAATGTAAGCATGATTCAAAAGAACATACGAAGTGAAAGGAGAATAAATACCAATTATATTTTGCAAGCTAACAATGGTATATCGTTGTTCGACATTGAAAGACTTCATTTTTATTATTTGTTTTTGAATTGTATTTGATGAAAAGTGTGCTGGATTTTTCTGTATTGTTGGTTAAAATGGAGGAAAAATACAGACGAGATGAAATAGAGAATGTTTGTTTCACGAAATTAAAATGTATTTATCTCATTGTGAGAAGATGATACTACTGCGAGATGCTGATATGAAATATCTTACTATAAATTTTAGCAATTATTTCTATATCTGTATAGAAGTGAAGTCATGATAAATTTTTGAGAAATACAAAATTGAGAAATACAACTGCATTTCCTGCAGTTTCTGTTTTATATTACAATTTACAGATCTATTAATAAATAATAAATTTTGGTCTATTTAAACCTATTTCTGCATCAATCTTTTTTCTTAATACATGTCAACAAAGTTGTTTCATCTATTCCACATATTTGCACTTTGCTTTATGTTGCTAGTTAGGATGAATCTTTCTTACAACACAGACTTTAACAAAAATATTTTGTTATTTTACCAACACATGTTTCCTTAAGATAATTTCAAATTAATTTTGTAAAAATAAAAGAGAAGAAAACAATAAATAGATATACTTATATGTAAATCAGAAACCAACAATACAGCAATTTTTCTAAGTAGCATGATACATTATATCTCTGGCGGAAGTGACAAAGCGACGCTTTAAGCCGACGATGCACCAGGTGCATTATTAATACTTATGCAGATTCGTCTATGTCACATCCTGCATGTCGTTAAGTACCTACGCAAAACCGTATATAACGCGTCTTATGTGTTATTAAACATCTATGCAAAACTGTACATATATGATGCATCTTACGTTGGATCGAAACACTTAGAACTCGCGCGGCTGGACTGGCTGCTAACTTCTTTATTTTGTTACTAATGGCATGTAACAATTTGAGTATATTCTGCAAATTGCTTGTACCTGATAAATGTACCCAACAGAGCACTGTGATTGCCTTTCTACTTTAGAGGGGGCATAGATTAAACAGTTATTACCGAGGGTGGGCCATATGACGACGCTGTGCTTGGTGGAAGGAAGGCAAGAAATGAAAGAAACCATTTTCTTTTTCTAACGATATACATGACACAGGCACAGTAGAAAATGTAAAAATTCGCCTACCTATTGGCAATAGTATTAGCTCGTGTTATTGGTATATTGTGTAGACAATCCCTAAGATAGACATGTAGTTAAAAAATTTGGCGCCACGTCCTGAGTGATGCGTCGCCAACGTGCAAAGGAGGAGAAAAGGACCTAGGGTAGCTGCGCAAGGTGCAATTCGATTCAGTTCCTTTGACACGGCTCTTTAAAAAATATTGTTACTATAACATTCGTATTTTTCCGTCTTGAAATACCTATGTTCCTAGAATATAAGTAATATAACAGAATACCACTGTTATCATAAAACAAGCATTAAGCGGTCGCAAGACCATGGAAACGGTCGTAAGACCCGAAAGGTTGTTACAAAACCCTGAAAACGGTCGTAAGACCCGGAAGGTTGTTGCAAGAGCCGGAAAGCGGTCGTAAGACCCGGAACGCGGTCACATTCGTGACCCCTAGAGTGGTTGTGCCATGCGCAGTCGCTCTGACTACACACACGCGGTCGCATTCATGACCCCTAGAGTGGTTGTGTCATGCGCAATAGCTCTGACTGCACACATTTCACATTCACATAAACATATATTAAATATAGCAATTCTACGAAATCATTGACTGCAATGTCTTTCTTCTTTGGGATTTATACCCAAATATTGTTTTTATTTACTAACACCTGTCCTTTTACGTAGATCAACAGGGATCACGGGACTTAAATAAGAAATCTTTCGACGCTACATAAATTAAACATCTATGTAAAACTGTATATGTCGCACCTGGTATGTCATGAAATATGTATGCAATACTGTATGTGACGCGTCTAATGTATCATTAAATAGTTCTGCAAAACCGTGTGCGACATACTGACTGTGTCCTTAAAGTCACGCACACAATGCATATGTGACGCACCTAGTGTGTCACTAAATACCTGTGCAAGACCGTATATGACACATATAGAGTGGCGTTAAATATCTATGGAAAGCTATATATGACACATCTAGTGTATTAATAAATACCTATACCTATATGACATATAGAAAACATATGAAACATATGGTGCATACGACATACCGAGTATGTTATTAAATACCTATACAAAATCACATATGCTGTATTTGGTGTTTCATTAAACACGTACACAGACCCATATATGACGCACCTAGTGTGTCATTAAATATTCATGCAAATCTGAATATGACGTACCGCGTGTGCCATTGAATACTTATACACGTGACACACCCGGTGCGTCATTAAATGCAAAACCATATACGACTCACCTCGTGCGTCAAGAAAAAATTTATATCAATCAATGTTTAAAATAACAAAGGTAATATTATTACACTAAAATAAATTCACGAAAAGAACCTGTAAAAATTAAAATTCTTGCAAGTTTCACATTTATAGAACAAAGATAATCTGCAGGCCTGAAAACGTACTTTGAATACTTTATAATAATGGAAATAATAATTTTTCTTTTTTATCACGTTTATTCCTTAATTGTAACAATTAATTTACGAATAACATAGATTCATAAAAGTCTCATTTTTCTTCTCAGTGAATTTTATCGTGTTCATCCTTTGAAACGTTGAAAGAATAAAAATCAATTATATCAGAGAATTAACGGGGATATAAAATTGAAACGAGGAAATAATTCACGAGTTATTACACTATCGATCGACATTTTCATTCAGTGTTGCACAAATACGTATCCACGAGAGAAATTTATTTAATGTTTAACGTTGCTTGGTTTTTAACATTTTATCGGAGTTCGCGATACGTAATAAATTACATAAATCGTACTTATCTTTAAATGGACACGTTGTCTGTAATTTTCAGGTTTAATTAAGGCAAATTACATAAAAGGCACGTACTTTCATCGAATAATTCTCGTCTGAACGGTTACAATAATATCACGAAACATTTTTATTAACTCTCGCAAGCTTTCAAGTTATTGACTCTTCTCACGGGTCTTCGTGTTTTAAGGACGCTAAAAATAACACGTGGTAGCTCGGTTCGAGTGGTTTTAATTTATTTTCCGTTCGAAGAAAGAGAATGAAATGAACTTTCTTCCGCTAAAATCGGTTCTTTAAAAGCGAACGGCGCTCCGTTCGAGATTAAAGAAAAACATGTCATATACTTGTAAAATGAAAGTACTTACGTGCACAGGAAAATAATTCTTTTCCTATTTCTGAAGGAAAACACTTCTTTCGACAAATTTTAAACAAATAGAACTTTTTATTTGAAATTTTATATCAATTCTTGTGGGTATATACATCTTTTGCGTCATTATTATTACTCATAGCAAACAATGTTTTAGATGAATTTGAATGGTTTTGAGAGGGGCATATGCTGGTGGTATATTTTTTTTGTAGGTGGACGTGTGAAGAACATATGAAGGTCATTAATGTTTTTATAAATCATATATTTTTTATTGCATCAGCTGATACTCTTCCATATTCTTTACAAAAAAGTATTAATCTGCTTATGTGAAAAAATCATTAGTTTAGGAAATATTTTAATTTTAATGTCTATTTACAGAAAAGGTTCTAATTGGGCGACCATTTACACCATGACACCTTCTGAATCGAGAAATTAATGACTTACTAACATTCCGTAGTGTATAATCTTTCTGCATGTGTAGCATTTTTCCCAGCTTCAAAATAAACCGATAACGTGTCTATCTTTTCTTCTTTAGAATACTTCATCATGAAGTGATAATTCACTGTATCGTCGTATTCATCGTATTAGAGGCGTAACAGAGACAAAATTTCACTGTTACTGCGTAACAAAAAAAAACAAAAACTCACAATTCGTTTGATGACACGTGACCTCTCAAAACATGTAGAAAAACATTTGCTGTTCAGTTAGGGCAATTCATAATATTGACCAAAAAGTCACGATTTCCTAACAAGTTAGAATTAAAATACCTGTTAAACTAATGATTTTTTCACATAAATAGATTAATACTTTTTTGTAAATAATATGAAGGAGTATCAGCTGATGCAACAAAAAATATATTAATCAACTGTATATAATCTTATTGTACACTATTTACTATAATTAATAGCTCAATATATACTTAATATATACTTCTTTTATATACTGATTACATACTAATAACTGCAAAACAAATAAATATAAATATCAAAATTATATTAAAAATATTGTCTGTTCGTTTTATTTACTGAATTGATGAATAGAAAATAAAATAGAAAAATAAATAAAAAAGTGTGGACATGTTTTATTGATAAAACCTCTATACTACCCTCCAAATTGGAAGTTGTATAGTAGCTAGCTTTATAGCGCTCCCCAAGGGAAATGATGACATAGAGAAAGAACATCTCACGCGGGAACAGTTTATTTAACATTTTTTAGCTATATATCAAATTTTTTACAGTATTACACATTGTAAATAATCGTTTAATAATTAAAAGTTGAATTGATGTTTTGGTATAATTTTTGTTACTGTTCTTTAGGAATATAGAGATTTAGAGTTTGTAGGACTTTTTAAATTTAGGACATTGGGATTTCGGAGGTATGAATTTTGAGATTTGAAATATTCTAGGATTTTTTGGATTTTCTGGAATTTTAAGATTTTTAGAATCTTTAGAATTTTTTAAGATTTTTAGGATATTAGGATTCTTAGAATTTTTAGGATTTAGCAGATTTTTTTAATTAATACGATTTTCAGAATCTTTAGGATTTTTAGGATTTTTAGAATTTTTAGAATCTTTAAAATTTTTAGGATTTTTGGAATTTTTAAGAATTTAGGATCTTCACGAAGGTTTTTCATTAGACTTTTCGAATTTTGTAAATTTGAGGTTTTAAACCATTGGGTTTTAAAAACCTTGGACCTTTGATAATGTATTTACACATTTCCTACTATTACTGTTATTTTAACACAGCCTATCAAAAAATCTCCAAGTAACTGTTTCTTTCTTCATTTATCTTCTCGCTTCATGGACAATACGAATCGAAAAACAACCCAACTATATAGCTTGAGTAGTATAACTTTTAGTATTAATTAATAAAGGTTGACTATAACTAGAAAAAATTTTTGTCATCTATATTCGTTATTTTCTCATCGATTCCGATCATTTATACTGGTTAATATCAACCAAAATTAAATTTCCGTCGACGGTAACGTTTATTCGCAACCAAAATTAATTTCTGTCATCGATATTGATTACCACTGCTAGAGAAATATTTGAGTCATTTATAATGGTTCGTCGCAATCAACATCATTTCATTAAAAATATTAACTGTTATTTCATACCCTTCAATTATTATTTTATTTTATACGTTATTTTATAACACTACCTAAATTTATAACAGTATACATTATTTTATAACAGTGCGCTATTACTTTTTATTATAACATTTAAAAATATTCTTTTGAAAAAAATCTTGCAGAAAAAACAAGATATTTATTATTTAAATTTTATCTCCATTTTTGCTGATCAATTACTATCGTTTTTAATAAAAGAACTTCGATCTTCATGAACGAAAAGATTAATACTGCAACACAAAACTCACCGACATAAAATGCACATATTAAAGTTAAAACTAAAATAGAAAACTGCATAAACAAACGGTGTAACATAATGGACACATTAATTATCTCAACGAGAATCCACATAAACTTCAAAAGAACCCAAACAAATATAACAATAGGAAACTTGTAACGTTCATCAGACTCGATAATATCGCAGTTAATTATTCGTTTCAATAATCAGAATCACATTAAAGTTAAAATTAAAATAGAAACCTGCATGAACAAACGGTGTAACATAATGGACACATTAATTATCTCAATGAGAATCCACATAAATTTGAAGAGAACCCAAACAAATGTAACAATAAGAAACTTGTAAGCGATTCATCAGACTCGATAATATCCCAGTTAATTATTCGTTTCAATAATCAGAATCGAATTCTGGCCAGTTTTTCTATTCAAATCGTCGGTCTCACGTTCTCCAAATAATCTAACGAAGAGATGGTATCAGATTGCGCAGAATTCTCTCCTCGAGCGGTATCTGGTAGCGTCGATCGTGGTGGTTGGAACTTTTAAGAGCATCATCCCCGTTATGCAGCGATAACATTGTTTCTCTCTGGCTCTCCGGTTGGCGTCGTTGCTCAGCCATGGAACAGATAAAATCGGTCGACGTTCTGTTCGAAAGAAAAAGTTTCTTGGCTCTGGGTTCTCTCTGTCTCTCGGAACACACCAGCACCGTTCGCAGCCAAAGTGCTCGCCAACTTAATATGATAGCGCTCGGTTGCCGCTCAGACGAGCCGTGCCACGCTCGAAGAGAGAGTAATATTGATCGACGAAGCGGGCTTACATCGTCCCAAGAGGGTGAGAGCAGAGCAGGAGGGGTTGTCGTGCTCGAGGGTGCCACGAGGGCAACCAACGGGGGGCATGGGAAGGGTGACGGTGGTTGCCGGAGGGTTGAAGGGCCAACGCGCATAACCATGGCCAAAGGGTGGCCTTTCTTTCTCACCCTCTGCCTCAAACACACACCCTCTCACTCCTTCTACTCACCTGGTTTGTTTTGCACGCGACTTTTCGTGGTACCCGAACTTCTTTGTACTTTCGTCTCAAACTTCCCTTGTTCGTAGGCCCGTTTCTTCTTGCCATTTCACCGTTTCTTTTTTATACTCCATGCAACTTTCATCATTTTTTGTCGATTTTCGAGGAATGAGGAGACTTTTTGCTCACGCGATTTTTTATTGCATTTTTTAGATTTTGTAAGCTAATTAAAGTTTGATGAATTTAGTCTAGATTTTCGTTTACCAAATGAATTTAGTCTAGGTTTTCTCCTGTTATGGCAATAGTCAGGATGAGGAGAGAGTCTATTTCCTTTTAGGGATTTTTGAAAATTTCAGAATTAGGAGATGTGACAATTTTGAGGTTTTAGGAATTTAAAAAGTTGGCAATTCTGGGATTTGAGGATTTAGCGACTTGGGAGTTTAGAGAATTGAGGATCTGGAAATTTGGGATTTCTAGTATTTCTGAATTTGGGAATTTAGGGATTTGGGGATGTAGAGATTTGGAGATGGGGGAATTTGGGAATGTAGGAATTTGGAGATGGAGGAATTTGGGGATGTAAGGATTTGAGGATATAGGGATTTGGTGATGTAGAGATTTGGAGTTTGAAGAATTTGGGAATGTTGGGATTTGGGGATATAGCGATTTGGGAATATAGGGATTGGGGAATGTAGAATATTGGGGATGTAGAATTTTGGGGATATAGGGATTTGAAAACGTTGAGATTTGGGGATGTTGGTATTGGAAGATGTAGACATTTGGGAATGTAGGGATTTGGAAATGTAGAAATTTAGGGATGTAGGGATTTGGGAATATGGGGATTTAGTGATGTAAAAATTTGGGGATATAGGGATTTGGGGATATAGGAATTTGGACATGTAGAGATTTGGCTCACAATATAGGGATTTGGGGATGGAAAGTAGGAATTTATAGACGTAGGGATTTGGAGATTTTAGAAAGGAAATGGTTTCTTTCCTTTCTTGCCTTCTTTTTCCAACGATAGATCTAGCACGATCAAAGTAAGTACAGACAAAGCTATTAGTACCAGTTACTGGCATAATATGGACGCTCCCTAAGGAAGGGGATGTGAGCTGATGAAAGGCACATGGCCTATCTTGATGTCGATTTCTATTTCTCTAACAATTTTGATAGTAATGATTAACGCAATTGTGAAAAAACTTGTAGTTCAAGGAATTAAGCTTAATAATAATAAATATTTAAATGGTTTTCTGTTGTCTAATGCCCAGCTAACTCTGTTTTTTCTACTTTTATAACCTGAGTTTTATAACCTGATTCAAATCACATGGCATTTGAATCTTTTCAATGAACACGGTGCTCTTTTGTTATGCTCTTGTCTCCAAATTTTATGTACTGACCTCTAAATTTTATATCCTCTCCAAATCTTATGTCCTCATCTACATACAAAGTCCTTGTCTTCAAATGGCACCTTGTGATATGTGAAACGCGAAAAATGTATGAACTGGTGTTTAGTTTTTGAGATACTATAGAGAAACATTTTGTAGGTTGTAGGGAGCTTCCCTTTAACCCTTTGCACTTGACTGTCCCCTCTGAGAGGACGTTTTAAATACTAAAACAAAATCTGAGAGTACAAAGGGATAACCCTTTATCGCATAATTTTTTTTAAGCTTGAAAATAAAATCAATCGTGGAACTCTTAGAGGTGATACAAAAATAATTGATGAAAAATATGAAAAATAAAAAACAAATTTTTTAGGTTATTCATTGAAATAAATATTTGTATTAAATTTTATTTTTTATTGAAAATTATTTATTTTATCTTATTTATTCAAGTTTTTATTTAAATTTATTTTATTTATTTGAGGTTATTTGTTGTATCTTATTCGATTGATGTAAAATTATATAATTAAAGTGATTGAAATAAAAGTTACCTTTACCTCAATTATTTACTGTAAAATTATGTAATGCAATAAATTTTAAATGCATAAATCTTCAATATTGTGTAATTAAAAATTACGAAAAACATTTTTGTACTATGCTATTTTTAAACATTTGTTTTCGTATTTGCGAACAAAATTATAAATCTGAGTTAACATCAATTTCTATTGCATAAAATTTATTTAATTTATATTAAATATTTCACAAATTTCAAAAGTTTCAACAATTTTAAAAGTTTCAACAATATCAAATATATTTAAAATTTCATAGAAATTCAATTTTTCTAAATTTTTAAGGTAAAATGATCACTTTTTGGACATACATCACTCATCTTTATCGACGTTTGATAGTAAAGATGCTTTTTCGGAGCGATTAGTTGAAATTCAATTTTTTTTTGAAACGAGGTTTTCCGGCGATTGGAGAATTTACGAGCGGAAACTGGTTGTTTCGAGAGCCAGTGCGAATTTACCCGGAGAACTCGCGTCATTAATATCGACGTTTCGGCGACGATTATGCGTCTACCTTCCCCATTGTGCCGGTGAATTATGAGCAAGTATGTGTGTCCATCGAGCGTGAGAATTGAACGCGGGAAAGCTACGGGACTAATAACTGTGATTAATGGCGTCGAATTCGTTCGAATTTGATTGCTTTGCCAGCGATGAAGGCCCCACCAAGAAAAGTGATCGAGGTAATCATCATTAGGGGGGAAAAGTACAATTTTTGTTTGTTAGCAAAGCTTAAGGTAATGTACCCATTAACAACCATGTCCCATTAGTGACCAGCTGCTTACTCCGTCTCATTAAAAATGACAAACAAAGCGACATTTTGGTCGAAATGTTAAGCACTGAAGTAAAAGTATTTTATTTCAAAGCGTTAGTGTTGGACGATGTTGCGTTGCTAATGTAACGATTTGAAAATTTAGACATTTATAAATCTGGTAATTTGGAAATTTAGAAGATTAGAAATTTAGAAACTTAAAAACTTAGAAACATAAAAATTGCAAAATTTAAAAAAAAAATTAAAGAATGAAACAATTGAAAAGTTGGAAAATTAAAGAATTCAAAAATTGAATTGAGAAAATGAGAAATTGAAAAGTTAGAAAATTAAGGGATTGAAGAATTGAAGAATTGTAAAACTGAGAAATTGAAAAATTGAAAAGTTGGAAAATTAAAGGATTTAAGAAGTGAAGAATTGAAAAATTGAATTGACAATTGAGATATTGAAAAGTTGGAAAATTAAGAAATTGAAGAATTGAAAAATCGAAAAATTGAAGAATTGAAAAATTGAGAAACTGAAAAATTAAAAAATTTAGAAATTAAGAAATGTAGAAATTTAAGAAATAAGAAATACATAAACCTAAAAATTTGAAAATATTTAATTTACAATTTAAAAATGATCAAATTTGAACATAATGCAAAAATATACTAATTTGAAAATGTATGGATTTATAAAACCAAAAATATATGTATTTATAAATATAGAATTAATACCAATCATCATACAAATACCACAATAAAGTATTGATCATCATAGACATCATTCACAATTGTTTCCAAGTGTAAACACTTTTAGATACATAAAAATATATTTATAGTTAAAGACAAAATATTCATACGACCCGCTTTAATATTACCTTATTTTAAATGGACATTTCACATGTTGAAACCATTGGAACTATAAATATGAATTAGAGTTTAATTTAGCAAATGGATAAACCGTGTACCATAAATCTGGCATAAGGTATTTTTAGATGTGATTGGATTCGTAGGTAAACCAAATTTGGACGATCGCAGTGATGTGATGGATATTTCTATCGAAAAAGAGACAGATTTAGATGATTTTAGACAGAAACAGTTGAATTGATACATAATATATGTTGATAGTCGTTTATTAATATATCTTCGAACACAAACACGTGGTTTACGGGTGATTAGTTACTAAGGGTTTCGTACAGATGGCAGGTAAATTCATTTCTTTACACACAGCTAAAAGTTTCCCATTAATTTAAACTGTAGATTGCAAAAATTTAAAAAAAAAAATAAAAAGATAGTTATACTGTTTAATTATTTATGAACACATGAATTTCTATTATTTGCTTGTTTGCTTGTTATAAAGAAACAAAACTTTTCTTTGATTTTGAACAAAAAAATACATTTCACACATTTATCATATTATTTATTATTTTTATTATATGTTTACATTTATTATTCTATGCATTTCTTCAAGTTTACAAAGATGCACATTTTAACTCTTACAGATAACACTAATAAGAAAACAATGAACATGTATTTCTTGCAGAAAGAATACATTTGAAGTACAGTAAAGACTGAATAACTGCGACAAACGATGGACTGGATAACTGCAACGTTATTATCCCCACCACTTAGGGGGTTCTCCCCTTGAATATTGACACTTGACGAGCGAGCAGCGTATATAATGTAATCCGAACCGGCATATCAATGTGACAACACTAATGCAACAGTAAAATTTTTTAATTTTTTGGTTTTATTAAATATTACTTTTACCAATGTAGTTGTGAGATTTTCCTGATCAAAATAAGACCAAACACGGCATAATTTGAACATTTGTTTATGTAGTAATATTGTTTGTTTTTTCGAGTGTATTGAGGTGCGACTTTGTATGGAACCAAAAGACCATTACTCGTCAGACTTTTCTAAAAATTTAATTTTCAATAGCCTCTCTCGTTCGCCTCTGTCCTTTCCTACATTTAGCGCTCGGCTCGAGTCAAATGTAAACACAAAATCGACACTTCGACTCGATAACTGCAACGCTTGGGTCCCAATTTTCAAAAATTGCCCACAAAACCAAAAGAAGAAATACAGTGAAAATATTGAGAATTCGTGATCATATAGCAGGTTTGATCAACTCATCTGATCTAACGCGACAATTTAATAACATTTTCGTTCGGTTCTTTTCAATTTACAAACAGTCGAAAGACGCCCGAAGGGGATGATCGCGAAAGTCAGGCATAGTTCTTTCTGTGACCTCCGACGCGATGCACAGTTTTATCGAAAAATCTTGCCTGAATTTCCCGTGAACCGTTGTCGGCCCACATTCGAGCAGATCTCGCAGCTGCACACCACGCGGAAAACTATCTCACGATTGTGCTTCCGATGGCCCCGGGCAACACGAGCGAAAAACTTTTCAATCGAGTTTCTTCGACATCCCTCCCCACACTTTTCTCATCCTCGATGCTGTTTCCGTTTCTTTTTATTCCCTCGAAACGAACCCTACCAAACGAACGGGGGACACACACCGACTTCCAGCCGTGAAATTGTCCTGCAAGTTTTATCGAATTCGCGAATTAATTTTCTCTGCCCCCGCACACGTTTCTGTTCGTTTGTGATGCTTGAACTTGGATGCCGGCCGGAGAGGAAACAGCTAGGATGTGATAGGTTGAAGGAATGTTCCGAATCGGAAGACCGGAAGTGAGGGGTTCAATCGTATAATGGAATTGAAACTTGGTGCTATTGTTTTACAGATGATCATCGTGGTTTTTAGTGAGTTGTAAAGGATTCTTTGCGAACTGTGAGATCGGTGGAATCGATGAAATGGAATGTAAAAGATTTTCTGTTTTATAGATTTTTTAGTTCAGTAGAAATCGGGTATTTGTTGAGAGGAGATAGTAAATTCGAACATTTAGAAGTTTGAAATTTTTGGAACATCAAATTTCTGTATTTATTAGTAGTTCGGATTTTTATGTTTTCAAAATTATTAAAGTATGGAATTAGTAAATTACCAAAGACTTCAGGTATTTAAATTTTTAAATTTTTAAATTATTACATTATTAAATATTCAAATATTCTTATCTTTGAATTAATATGTTTGCGAACTTTTAAAGTTTCAAATTATTAAATTTCCAAATTTCCAAATTACTAAATTATCAAATTACCAAATTACCAATTTACCAATTTACCAATTTACCAAATTACTAAATTACCGAATTTCCAATTTATCAAATTTCCAAATTTCCAAATTACCAAATCACCAAATTATCAAATTACCAAATTATGAAGTTAGCACATTTTAAACATTTCTAAATTATCAAATTTTCCAATTATTAAATTACCAAATTTCCATATTGCCAAATTACCAAATTATGAGGTTTCCAGATTTCCATTTAATTTGAAATTTGTAAATTTTTACGTTATCAAGTTCTGAAATTATTAAATTTCTAAATTTTCAAATATACAAATTACTATATGTAAGAATTCTTAAATTCGAAAATTTTCAAGTTACCAAATTTACATATTTCTTAATTGTCAAATTATCAAATTATCAAATTATCAAATTATCAAATTATCAAATTATCAAATTATCAAATTATCAAATTATCAAAATATACATATTGTCATATTATTAAATTGTCAAGCCATCAAGTTGTCAAATAATCAAATTATAAAATCACCAAATTATTAAATAATCAAGTTATCAAACTATGCAAGTTGAACTCTCAAATCAAACTATACAATTAAATTACCAAGTTACTACTAAAATTATCAAGTACTAAAATATCAACTAACACCGAAAACCATTATTTATCACAAAGAAATATAACGAGAGGGGACATCAGAATTTTGTAATATAAGTTGTGAAACTTGGAACTAGTCATTTGGACTAATAATTGTAGCAAAGAGTAGATAACAAGAGGCAACACTCCGGGCGGTACCTTTGATGTTTAGCAAAGCTTGTCCCTCTAAATTGGATGTATAGACAAGCGGGAAATCTAAATCAAATGAATTTAATTCCGTATCCTTTAATAATTAGAAATCTGTTGTAAATTTTCTGTATATTACTAATATTAACTTTTGAAATATTTATATCAATTTTACAACACAGGAAAGTTGAAACTAAAAGGTGTGTACTACAATGATTACTCCACAAAATATACTTGAAGAAATAATTTATAAAGAAACAATAATTTATTCCAGAAAAAATACAGATAAACGTGTTTGTATCAGAACAAATGTAATTTTCGACGGCGAAAAACGCGCAAATGTATTTCAGTTGACGTATAACAAATGTATTACAATTAAGTCCCGCAGCGAGTGTTAATCGGAAAGGCAATGTGACAATTTAACGCTATCAACGAATGTATCAAGTAGACGAAAGGTTTTTCAAGCAACAAACACGAAGTGAAGTCCGCAATGACCAAATATGAAGTGAAGCGCACAATGACAGAATGAAGTGAAGCCCGGGCCCCGGTGCCCTCGCTCATTTTATATGTTTCATTCCCCTACAACATCTCCTAGCAATTACGCCGATTTCTTCGAAATCTGCCACGTGCTCTCCGTCGCTCTTTGTTTCGCGGCCATCCCTCTGCGACCGAACCACCGAACATCGCGATGCCGCTCGTCCTTTGCGGCCGAGCCTTCGCGCCAGCACTTGCCAGTATCCGCCATCAACCGGAGCGATCCGCACCTTTGTACGCGTTTCTGGAAATTACGTGTCAGGATACGTCGCCGAGGAATGTCTTTCTTTTCTGCCGAAGTGCGTACCAGGATTCGCCGACATTCCGCGGTAGATCAGATACTTATTAACTGGCGTTTTACTTGAAATTTGAGAGCATGTGCCACGTGCCATTTGCCATGTGCACCACGCACATGTACATTTCTTAGAGAAATTAATTATTATCGTCTTCGAGTGCGACCGATCCCGCAGACAGCCAACCGGAGCGCGGGGCAAGCAAGTTCGCCCCCGCCCGGGTTCTCACCTCTCCCGAGCGGAGTGGCCCTCGGTGTTTTGGTGAGCACCACCACTCCCGGGCGGATTAGTTACCCCCGGTGCTACGATGGTATTTTTTATGCCGAAACACTCATGATGCTCGACGAATATGGCCACAGATTTCCCCGTGTACGTGGCTTCGAGGCATGGGACTCGCCATGCCTGCTGCTCTTGACCAGTCGTCCCCGAAAACCCCGCTAATTTCGTTAAATTGCCTGTGTACTTTTAAATTCCCCATTTTATGCTCTGAGACTCCTCGTTCGACTAGTTCTATCCGTAACAGTGTTAGAGAAAATGACATAATATTTATTACAAATAAATTACTGGTTAATGTGTTACAAGAATGGTACAAAATATTTATCGTATTTATTACAAATTACAATTTATTATTAAATTACAAATAGATGACAAAGCATTTCTTATGAATAAGTTATAAATAAATTATAGACGAATGTACACATATAAAACATTGTTTGTCGAGTGCCATATTTGCAACATTATGTACATTTTTCGAAATACCGCGTCGAAATCGTATCTCCACCCTGTTTCATGTAGCACAGCCATTTAAATTGTATTATTTCGTCTCTCTCCTGCCTCCTTGTCACTGCATCGCCTCTCATTATACCTGTCCTTTGGTCCCAGCGTTAATGTTAATACTTTCATTGTTGTATCGTCAACATGATCGTATAAACGAGCGAAAACTCTTTTTCGCCCCTCTTATCTCATCGAATGCAGCAGACCGAAGCTAATCGCAGGTGCATCGAAATCGAATTCGAGCCATTATCCTGGCGATGCGCGAATCAATCGGTCGTCAATCGATCGGATAATTCGACCTAGCTTGCCAACAGCAGGGACAGACATCGGGCCCTGATGTCTGGTGCACTTGAGTGGATTTAAAAGTCGATAAAATCGTTTCTTATCAATGCAAGCACTTATACCAACGGTAATACGACCGTAACTTTTTTTACAGCCCGTTGTATGCTCCCCGCTTTTTTGCGAAGTACTTTCGTGAAAATTAAAACGAACGGAATTCGATCAGTTTTATGCGCCCACGAAATAAAGTTGGGCCATTTATATGCTGATGTCTGCGTATCGCAATAAAATTAGAAAGTTACATTAGAAAGAACATTATTGGAGGAGTACATTTTATTTATGATACCTTGAAATTGCCTCAAGTATTTATTACTACGATGTGACGTAATAAAATTAGAATACAATCGTTATGGGAAAGAAAATAAGTTAGTTAGGTTAGTAATGTGGTGTAGTAAACAGCACTAGTACATTTGAATGAAGTTTTTGATGATTAAATTTTCAATTGCAAATTTAAGGACCTAAAAATTTGAAGATCTGAGAATCTGAGGATCTAGAAACTTGAACCAGCGGATAAAATAAAAATAAACTTCAATAACTTCTTCAAGTGTCACATTTACTGTCCTGAGTTTGCTAAATGTACCGTTCTCCATCATAATAAATTCATTTCACATTATCCTCAAATGATCCTCCCCAAATTCAAGTTACAAGAACAAATATAAATTTCTCCTCTGTTTTACGAAGTTGCAACTGTGGTCTCTAAAAATTATTTCGTATATTCCGTGCAAACTTTGAACGAAATCGGAGTTCCAAAGTACATAACACGAAGGTAGCATCGAAAGTAGCAAAGTCTCGTCAGTAATAAATTGTTTAGAAAACCCACCACTATAAATTCTCTCAAGTTGCATTATTTTTCTGTTCGCAGATCAAATAAGCGACGTGTGCAAGAAGAATTTCATGCGTGATCTCTATAGAAAGATAGATGGGGCTGTTATCATATCGCAACACGAGAAAGACCTCGACTGTACCATCACGTTTCAAACCCATAGCATCCTTCAACGATTTATGCTACGTTTTGATCAACTACAATTGGACTGCAACGATCATCTGTACATCTACGATGGCGCTCATGCGGTCAGCAATTACAAGGTAAGTGGTCAGTTAGATATTTAATACTATTTTTAAGACGGAGCTATTTCTATCAAATACAATCAAAATGTCTGGTTTTTACAAAAGATATAATAGAAGATTTTTATATTTATTGATTTAATACTATCTTTCATAAGGAATTCCATTTTATGGAATTATAACTACTGCATAATGACAGCTGTTGCTATAGTAATACAATCAGACCCTTTTATTTTTCCTAACTGGAGCAATTTCATTTTGATGATCCATACGTTTATTTTCGTCTTCAGAACTTGAAAGCACACAAGCACTACTTTTACGTAAATTCCAAATATTTTCTAATTCATTTTCCGAGGCTTCCAAAACACTTTCTTTGTCTATCTCATTCTCACTATAAAGTTCAATTTCATTTTGTTCTGATTCACTTTCTTCATGTTCGTACCATTCACCATCCTCGATATCAAAGCAACCATTGGTATATTCATCACTTTTTGCAACAATTCAGAGATTTTCAATCGTCTCACCGTTTTTAGGGCTTGTAAAATAACGTTACATAAAGCAGAATTATCTCCTGTTTCAACGACTACGGTGTACGAAATGACCGCGTGAAACATCGATGACTATGTTGCGTTACATCGCTGCCATGTTTATGCTCATGTTGTGGCATCTTATAAGATGCGCGATAAAAATTCCTAAGAAAACATCGACAAATCTATCTATATATCTACTAAACGATTTCGGATTCGGTAAACGAATTGTAGAATACTTTTCCACTTTGAGAAGTACCAGTCAAAATGACTGGTATTGGTATAAGTAGCCACGATGCAAAATTATTTTGATGCTGAATAAATGAAACAAAAATAAAATTCATTACACCTTTACTTATCGCTGCAAACGTCATCGTATTGCGAAAAAATTGTAACACGAAGTAAGAGTTTTAAAAATTTTCCAGTGTTAAGAATATTAAAGATCGAAATAATTTATTCGGCGAGTTCGTCGAAACACGCAGTTGCTTGGTTAGCGAAAAATCTTTTTAATCCGATTAATTTTACAGAAATTTGATTCAGGTACCAAAATTAGGATTTTCAACTCTCGAAACTAGCTATAATTTCTGAGCTGATAGAAAGGTTATGCAGGACGAAATTGAAATTTTTAACAGTAACATTTGCCAGTCAATTTAACTGGTGTGACAGTTCTAGTGTTAAATTTAAATTGAAGACAATAGTCTGGACACTTCCGATATATCGACAGAATTTCTTATCGATCGATCGTTTCTGTGGCGTACTTTCCGGTCTGAGGCGAAAATTATGCGAAACATGGGCATAAATAACTTGTTTTATGTTCATTTCTTGGTTTTGCGTTGTGTATGAAACTTATGTATGGTAAGGAAATTTCTAAAAAGAGGTTAAAATTGGTATGCTCAATGTTTTAAGAATTAATATGTCAAGTCTATTTACTTGTAGACTAGTTTTCATGAATTTGTCATTACGAAACGTAACCATGATCTACATTCAAATTGAGGATTCAAGGATGAACGTAAAATCGACGGTTAGGCGAGAATTTGCATCCTGAAAATGTATACTGTTGTGAGCTGGCATAATCGCGAACAAGTTATCGCTTTACTGTTACGACACGGTGGAATGGATCGCGTGAATAATTTTGCGTTGGAAATAGGTTTTGTTAATCTTCGCTTTATATCGTCTTAAGATGTGGGAAGCCTAGAAAACAGCAAACTTGTACGATTTGCAAGTATATAAGCTTGTGTTATTCGTAGGATTTAAATTTTGATGAAAGTCTGTTATGTTAGTTGATTATGCGAATCTTTTAAAACTTATAATTATTTTGTTTCACTACATAAAATCGATACGATAATATTTGACAGGGCTTTTTTGAAAAAGCTTCTGAATTATAAATTAGAAGATTTTGTAAATTACTATAAATTATTTTTTATTACTTATTATTTGAACATTTTTATTTTGTAAAAAAGGTAATTGTAAATTTGTTTGTACATCTAGCATCCATTTTCTGCACATTTTTTCGATCGTGACATTTCAATACTATTTTATGTTCACTATATAATAATATCACAAATTATCATTACATCAGTTATCTGTCAATAAAATACCTAGTCAGATAAATCAATGAAACCTGTAATTATTAAGAACGTCTACGAAAACTATTCTTCGAGCTAAAATTATTCGAGTCTAGACACGTAATTATTACAACACGCAAGGTTTGCCATATGAAGATCTCAGACTTATCGGTTTAAATTAACTGTAGAATTCTCAGCATCCAACTATTAACTATTAAATATTCTGCAGCGATTGATACGCTGGTTTTGGATTAATCATAACATTTACCAGGATTAAAACGTATCGAAATCAAATCATTGTTCTATTACCTTCACTAATTAAACGTTTTGACAGCGTTTAGAACGTGGCCAATAGTTTACGTCCAATTAATGTAACTAAACGACTACAACTAAACGTTAAATGATAGTTAAATGTTAAATGGTAGTTTTGAATAAACTCCAAACAAAAACACAGCATATTTTATTTTTCAGTTATTCAAAAATTTTATGAAACATAATAGTCCTTCAAAACGACTGGCTTTTACCACTTGAATTGAAGAAGACGTTTATTGTTCTGGTCAAAACGATCCCTTACCCTCCGCTTAAGGGTTAAGACTGTACCAGAAAGTTTCAATCTGGAATCTCAGTCAAAACTAAAAAAATACGCATGGTTAGCCCACGACAATCGGTGTTATTGTTCCTCTCTTAATTCTTTCCAAGAGAGAAAACCGCGGTATTGAAAGGGTTCGTTCATGTGAATAACACTTCCCCTAATCACTGCTACTAATAATAAAACGCTGCTAACTCGAAGTCGACTGATGAATGTGTCCCTTTGTCTTCTATCGGCACTTTCGAAGCGTAATTGCCATCATCGATCAAAAGATGAGGCACTAATTGCAGGGAGAAACGACGTTATTTTTCCGTGATTAGCGGTTGGGGAACAATGGCGTCGCGAGAAGGAGCTCGAGTTTCAGTTGCGATGGACCATTTTAATGTATTCCTTCATTATAAATTCCGAACGTCGTCGCCTGGAACGCTGGAAACTTACACCATTAATCAAGATTCGTTTCTTGATGGTGGAAGTGCGCTTCGCTTGCCCCCAGCTTTACTTTCGTTCATCAATATGGCTACTCGAACCGAAATCTTCGATCGACAATGCGGAAGATACGCTTCTTTTACCGTTTTCTACAATTTCAGCAAATAGATCGTTTACTTTCAAAGTGGTGTTAGTGTATAATTTAGTGCATACTTTTTATTCATAACTAGTTAACAATATTTTTAAAAATGTCAATATTTTGTTCAATTTGAAATTATTCGATTTAAATTCAATTTTAAATTTTGTTCAATGTAAAAGAATTTGCGTAGCCATTATTATGAAAATGGTGTAAGCGTAATTTATAGTTAGTGATATATATAGGTGGTGGAGTCACGTGGTTACACTTGTTTTATTTTACATAAGTAGAAATATTGTCAGACTTGACATAATTAACTAGAATGCTAGTTATTTAAATTTTAATTAACTAGTATGCAAACCTTTAATTTTCTCGAAACAAGAATATTTTTTTTCTCAAAAATGTATTTACACCACTCTCAAAATAAATAGACCAAATTTTACAAGCAAATACTAAAAATATGCCTAATATTTCACCATTCCATTTCTTTCTTCCAACGCTAAATTTGTCTCTGACGAATTATTAGAGAATTTACTCAGAAATTTATGATCAGTTTAATCCGAAAGCTTTATCGAACGTAATTTGAAATATACGTAACGAAGTATGGTAATGAGTTTTCATAGTGAGGAAGAAAGAGAAGAAATTTGTTAGATGAAAAATGAATTCGCCTTTGGACCTATTTCATTTTTTCCCTTCCATGAATTCGAAGTCCTATAAAAGAGAAGTTCGTTCTGCGAGTTAGTCACGCGATGTCGTAATTTTCGATGGATTAGGATTGGAAACTTTAATCCTTTCGCTATTTCACTTTTTAATTGATTCACGTATTTAATGTGTTCGACATTAAAACGTGGGTTGTATTTCTTCATCCCTTATTCGGGTATTTTATTTTAGGTATTACACTTTGACTCGTTATTATACCATTTACTACTTGTTAAAGACCATTTATTAGTTATTTAACATATATTTATTTTTATAATTGTGTTTATTTAAAACTTGCTATTTTCTTAAATGCACTCGAAAAATAATTGTTTTCATTCGCAGATCAAGTTTCGAATTATTCTGAGCTACAGGTTAATTAATTAGAATCAATTAGTAATCAATTAGTTCACTATTGAAAATCATTTAGTAATCGATCAGTAAATCAATTAAGTGATTAGTTAAATAATTAGTAATTGATGGGGTTAATTATAATTGATTAGTTATCAAATGACGATTCATTGAAAGCAAGCATACACATGCAAAGTGGAAATAGAAATAGAGTAATAAGATTTTCTGCATTTTAATAAATCAAATTTCTTATGAATATCTGTAAATATTTTTTAAATGAAGAAAAATGGTAAAAATGATAGATTCTGAAGTTTTTTTTACAGAATTTTCCATCAATGAATTCTGTAGTATCTATTACACAAAATAGGTTGAAATGTAATAAAAATAATAACAATGTTTATTTATGAAATCTTTAAACAATTTCCCAAATCCTTTAATATGAATTTACAAGATTTCTGTATGATAATTCAGAGTAGTTTTAACAATTTTTACAAGTGTTTTTATAATCATAATTGAGGGTAACAATTTTTACAAATATTTTTGTGATCATAATTGAGGGTAGTTATAGTAATTTATACAAGTCTTGTATCAAGAGAATATTTCACTTAAATTATTAAGTGACACAAAGACGGATACATCCATAAAAAGTCAGAAGCAATTTTTTCGCGGCTTTCAAAGAATAGTAATAGTGTCTTCCGTAATTTATGGAAACTAAACGCTAACGACTCAAGTCATGAAATATCTTTCCACCTCGAATTAACGTACTCTTCGTCTTTTCTATTCGCGTGTCCGTGTGTTTACTTACACAACTGTGCGTCACTGAAACACACACAAGAGCATAGGTACGCGTGTGTGTACAATAACGATACAGAGAGAAAAGCCAGAGAGCAATGTAATTTTGCATAATGGCGGTTTAACTTTAATCTTTTTTATGGTGTACGTAATGGCCCGTTAAGCGCACCCTTTATTACTCTACCCTTCTCCTCGCTACCCCCTTCTTTTTTTTAAAGTATCTTCACGCACCCTTCTTTCTTCGCTTCCTCAGCTTTTTTGCGCTTTTTCGGAAGATGCTTTAATTTCGTATGCTTGGAAGATTGTTTCGTAAATGTTTGCTGAGCGACGAGTGATTGATGGTGTTAATGAATTTCTTCTTGGCGTTTAAGGTGTTTGATTGGAAAGTGAGACTACGAGAGCAATCTTTACCAGATTTTTACTGTGATGTATATATGTATAATAGTTTTATGTTTTTACCAGATTTTTTCTTTAACGTATTTGTATATTTGGAGGGTGTTTCTGTTTTCTTTGAAGGGTGTTTAATTTTCATAAAGAATTTGTTATGACTTTATATAAGTAAAAGTCAACTTTTATGAAGAAAAATTTATGATAATTTTATACCCTGAATTGATTATAATTTTATTGACTAATAAACAAATTTATAACTTTAATAATATCAGTTTTATATTATATGTATGATCCAATAATTCCAATAATATTCAAACATTTTCTCTTGTGATTTTACATGTTTTGAAAAGTAATTAAAGTAAAAGTGTAATCAAATTTTATTATTGATTTTGATACTCTGAATTAATTATTTGGAACAGTTATAAATTTCTCTTGATTTTATGTTTATGAAAATTGAGATAATGGAGTCATTTATTGAATTACTCATTTACTTCGATATTTAATTTTACTTGAAAATATGTTTAACACAATAACTAAAGAATAAGTCAGAAAGTGCCATGCTTCCGAAATTTTTAATTATCAGTAACAATAGAACGATAGAACTACAACCGATAATATTCCTTAATTAAGAATTAAAATCCAATCGATTTAATGATTTTTTAATTGCACAATATACAATTTTTGATTAAAACTTTTCGAAAGCAAATTTTAATTAAGAACTTTTTCAACTACCTGTTAACCTCTAACAATTAATTAAAACTCGTACACCGCAATCAAAAGTTCAATCTTTAATTCACTTGCATCTCACAAGAAATAAAAATTCGCGTTCAATCGAGATTCAATCAATTTTAATCTTTTAACAAACACGATCGAATCAAAAATGAAATTTCTAAACTCGATTTAATGGAAGTAATTAACAACCGAAAGTTAACCAGTAATGAAAGAAGCTTTTAGTGAAATTTCATTTCCTATTTTGAATTTGGCATGTTGAAATAAAACATTAATCTTCAACATCCAGTCCTAAATTTATTCAACCAATATGTACAATTTCGTTGTTAATTAAAGGATATTTAATCATGAAGTGAACGTTAAGTGCTAGTTAATATCGAATTAAATAGTAATTTAATTATCTGGTACCCTAAAAGCTGTACATTACAGTCATATTGAATTAACACGAGGTCTTTTCAGATTCTACCTTTATTTTAAAATTAGAATTTAATTTTAATTTTCTGTTACCTTGTTCGAAATTTTATACTATTTTTATTTTATTTTTCCACGACTGAAAATATTAATTCTTAAAGTTTGTACGTGGATCATTCCACGCTAAATCGATCACTTTTGAAAGTCACCATCTCCGATTCTGCTCTAATCAAAATATGTTGCAGTCCATGTAAAATTAGAGGGGGTTTAAGTCATCATTTGGCCGGTTTCGAATTCGTTAAGTAATGAAAAGCCTTCAATTTTTGCCCATTTTGGCGAAAATAGGGTTCACTTAGGAATTTTTTTCTCAGAAACTACTCAACCAATTCAGCTAAATTTTTTTTGTTTTATTCATGAAGGATTGGGCTATTTTAAAATATATTTTTTTAACTTTATCAATTTATTATAAAATGTCGGAAAATTTAAACAAATTCTTTTTTTGCACGTGTGCAACCTTTATACAGTAAATTCATATTCTTATCATTTAGTTTACTTACTCTCATCACAAAAATGTACTATTCTTACAGTATACGGGCGAAACTAGAAAAAAATGTGCGAAATGATATAACGTTGAAAGGACACTTGAAAGAAATATTAAAAAGAGAATGGTGTAATATAGAACCTGACTTAAAAGTTTAGGGTTGTCAATGCCCGATATATTACGTGAAGTGATACGCCAGAAGGATTATGACATAAAATATTAATTTATAAAATTCCTGCTAAAATAATTCCAGCAATAATTAAGTGTACGAATACTTTTGTCCTGGCGATTTCTTACGGTCTCGTGAATTTCAAGTCATTTCAAGTTACTACATAATGTTATTGGTTTTTGGTCATTTGTTGCTATAAGTGTAATGTTTAATATACAGCTACATATGATTAAATATACTTAATAATATAGAAAATATTGTTCTTTTTATTTCTATATTTTAAGTATACGAATACTTTTGTCCTCATTTTCTCATATTTTCATATAAAAAAATTCTACTTTTTGCTTTCTTTTTACATTAGAAGCATTTTCAATAATATTTTTTAAATATGGTTTCATTCAACTTCTATATTAAAGGTTTAATTAAAAGAATTACTTCAAAACAAAATTACAGATTTTACATCAAAAGGTTTTGTCAACAAGTTATAGAATATTGTACCTTTATTTCTTATTATGAAATTAAATACTCTACTTTTTCTTCAACCCAACGGTAGCAATCGAAGGAATAATTTGTCATTCAACTTGATGTTGTTTTTAACACATTCATTTTTCGACTATTCTAAAAATTCATAACTGTTTACACGAAAGAAAAGCGGAAAATATAAGAGTATTCTGTCGTGAAGGAATTCGGTGGTGAATTATCGAGAAAAATCGGGATAAGAAGGCGAAGGGATGGGGCACCCTTAAGGACGCCTGCGCGACGTTAAAGCCGCGAAATATCGACTTTTTCGTGCGTTCCATCTTTCATAGAAAGCGGAGACGATAATCGCGAGTAAAGTGGAGCGTGTGCGATTATTTTGAGGTCGCGAAAACTTCATCTTCTTTCTATCGCAGAGAAAATCGATGATTAGAATCGTCGGGGTTGAGACGAATGACAAATGAACTCGTGTTTTTGAAGATTTGCAAATTTGCAATTTTAAAATTTGGGATATTTGGAAATTTAGAGATAAGAAGGTTTGGTAATTTGAGAATTTGAAAATTTGAGAATTTGGAGATTTGAAAATTTAGGTTAAGTTAATAAATTAAGGTTTCTATCCCTCTATTATTATCATCAAATTAATCATCACCCAGTTCCCATCAAAATCGTACAAATCCCCCAAACAGTGAGAAACTTAATTATCCTATTACTCTAAAACATCAAAGAAATATATAAAATGAATAAACCACAAGATTACGTGTAAACGTTGATACATTTTCCCTGCAATAAAAATCTGCCAACATAGTTGCAGCATTTCCATTAATACGTTACACGAGAGGTTAAAAGTAAATGAATTTTACGAGGGACACGTTATGATCTCGCGATGAGGAGGTTGCTCGAGCGTTTCTTTCTAAAATGAACGAAATCCTCTCGCGAGCAGAGACGCGACCTGTCGCCACGGAGACAAGCGGATTTAGCAGCTATTTGGACAGCACAATGGGACATCATAGAGGCGTTTCACGCCTGGTAATATCCTGGATGTCACCATGACGACAGAGCTTGCGTAACAGCTTGTGTTCTTGTCACCAAGGTGGTCCGCGACTTGGAAGGAAAAATTTATGCTTCCGATTTCGACTGCTATTAGAAATAAATTTATGAGCTAATAGAACTATCAGAAATAAATTTATGAGCCAACAGAACTATTAGAAATAAATTTTTACGAAGTTCTTATTTTTAATCAATTATGTAACCACCTTCGTTATCGACAACCTTTTGCCATTTAGTATGCAAAACTTGGATGTATGCAAAACAATGGAGAATTGGTAAAACTCAATTAATTTTTTAGCGAAATAACTGGAGATGACATTTTGGATATTATAAAAACTTTCAAATTTTTTGTCACTGAGAAAGTGTTGTAGCAATCGGAATAATTATTTACATCATTTGCAATATTTACATAAATAAATCATGGAAATATTCTTATATTATCTCAATTACTTAGTTACATGTTATTGAATTCTTACGATGCAACATATTAATATATCCATGTAGAAGAAAAATTATTATCGCTTTTGATACTCATCGTCTTTTACAGAAACAAGTGCAATTAAATTGACTCACGCTCTTTAAAATTACATTAAATTATTCACTTATCATGTTTGCATTAAACGTATCTCAATCAATATAGTAACCTCCTTTCAAATACATTGCAAACCATGACTAAAATGCACTCGAGACTGATTCCACAATCTTCTCAATGTACACTCCTGAACTTACAGTTAAGCAATTACAGAAGCTACAATTACATTTCTAAAAGTCCATATGTTCGAATAAAATGTCTACTACCAATTGCATAAATTGATTCGTGACTTAAAAACAAAAATACTAATCGATTTTGTCGACACTCTCAGAGTGTGATCTGAACAAATGTCAAGGTCCTCTGAGATATTACAAGAATCTCGGTTGCAAACCGATATATAAGAATTCCGGCGACTGTTGTCCTGAAAGTTACAATTGCGATCATTTGAAAAAATTGGCAAAGGATAAATGTTACATGAATGGGCACGAATATAACGATGATGAGGCATTGAGGAGCGAAGACCGTAACCGTTGCGATGTAGGATGTCACTGTAGCGCGAAGCCGCCTAATGAGTAAGTTTTGTTCACTAACTGATTATTTAACCTCTTAGGCGCGACTATAGTGGCTTTCATGGATACCATCTGTAGGACGATCCACAATAGTGGCTTTTCCGAATGTCATCGCAGATTAGTGTCAATATAGTGGCTCACTCATCTAGCTCACTCATCGTTTCAATTGAACGATCTTCATGTGTTTCGATTCACACTTTTTTGCCTCCGCCGCGTTTTATAAGAGTATTAACATACCTCACAAGAGTACATTACATGTAAATAAAAGATAACGCCAAGTTGCTCCATGGGAGCACCCCTTTGCACTAATAGATGCATATTGGAAATATTTGGAAATTATATACTTTGTGAATTTTCTAAAAAAATCAAACAGATATGGAAATTCTTAATATCACAATTTTTACAGTTGTTTATCTTTTAATTTTTAAATTGACAAATTTAGTGTATCTTGCGAGTCTACCCTCAAAATTTCAAATCAAAAGCCTCAAAATTGCAGCTTGTGTACAGACAAGCAAACGAAGGAATGCAAATGGAATCATGCCTGGAATCCCACTACGATCGGCAATAAATAGTTAATTATTCAACTAGCTAAAACTTGATCACTAGAATGGTCATCATATCTATTAATGGCCCTACGTACGTATAGTGCATAATGGCACAGAAATCCTCCCCGTGTTCATGAGAATCCGAGGGCTAGAATTTCTCGCGATATCGGAGCCTAGATAGTGTAAATCCGATGCACCCACAGCCTGGAAAATGCAATTCGAAACGCGATGCGTCGAAACGATGCACGTTGCTCGCTCGATGTCGATAAGCACACGTTGCAACTGCAGCATAAACGTAAATGTTCGTCGGATCCCCGACAATGCTAGCATCATCTTGCACACCAACTCCATTTCTGCTTCATTGAAATGCACGTGGACGTATGAATTGCTCACACGTGACACAACAGATCATTGTTTGGCAGATTGATAACGTTCCAATAATCATAGAAGGGTTGAATTAATCCTTCTTTGAATTATGAGGGTTAACATGACATCGATGAACTAATCTTATACTAAAACGTGCTTCAATGCTCATGAATGCCATTCGAAAATTTATGTAATACTAATTTTATAATAACATTATATCATAATTTGAAGATATATGTAATTTGCTACGAAAGTTAAGCAAATATATATTTTTAAATAGATGTACCAATAATATCTGGATAATTTGTAATTGTTTTGTGTATAACTGGATAAATATCTGTTTTGCATTTAATTATATTTTAATTATTCTTTTTTATTCAATTAAATTGTTCATAATTGTTTTGCATTTAATTGTAGAGGTGATAAGTGCTTTGTATTTGGAGACTTTCTGAGATATATTCTTTACTCTATATTTTTTGCATAATATACTTTACATATTTATGTTCAACAAGGTAAACAAATGTAGAATGTACAGTGTTTCAGATATTTTTGACAATTTGCGAAAAAAATGTTTTGAATAAAAGTTAATCAGTTTTCATCTATTAGGTGCTGCAATATTAAAAACTCCTAAAAAAACTACATGAAAATAATGTTCAGATTATTTCAATTTTCCTAATTTGCATAAAATAAATTTGTTTATTTGAAATTATAACTGACGTTAAAATGAGTTCAATGACCTGTTGTAGTTTGACCTTGAAGTGACCTTGAATTACAAAATTTAAGTTTCATCAGTAGAATTATTAATTTATAATCATTAATTACAAAATCAAATATAATTATTAATTTTGTATCTATACTTATTGAATATATTTTTAAGTTTATTGAGTAAATACAATTGTTAAAAATATTGTATATATATTTCTTAAGAAAATATAATTATTAAATACATTTTTAAATAATAATATATGTACAATTTTTGAATTGATATAATATAAGAATTATTATAAGAATTATTATAGTGTATGAATTTAATACATATTATTAAGTATAATCAAGAAATTTTTGTTCATATTTGTTTAGTATGTTGCAGACTCGTGCATTGAGTTGAAATAAATTAATTTAATCTATCAATAAACTATTGTATCATATCTGCGTACATAGCAGTAATGTGTAGTCAATGTGAATTTCAGACCGTATCAAATCATGTTTCCATGACCTTGAATTGCTAATTGAGTATTAGATGTGATAGTTTGTGTTTAGAATTCAAATGGATAGGTCAATCGATTATCGCTAATAACGTGATCTGTGTGAATATGTGAACGTTTAAATTCTTCAGGAATGACTTTTCTAAAGTTAGAAATAGAGATAATCTAACTTTCTTGTACAATTGCATTATATTATACTATTTCATGCATGTGGTCATTGTTTATTAAACTTAAAGAAAAGAATTAGAGACCCACATACATCACAGTGCGTGAAAGTGGTTATGTGAATTTGAATTATTAAAAAATTATCGAAATATTAAGGAAAATTTAAAGGTACGGGCAAACGGTATCAAGTTTAGAAAAACTGTATTCAATGTATTGAAACACATGACAATTAATATGAATTATAACTTATTTAATTGATTGTCAAAAGTATTGTTGATAGTAATGTTAAATATGTTTACATAAAACTTGTGTAATATATTAGTTTCGGTAGTGTTTAGTATTATTCAGTTAAATACTACAGAATAATCAAGATTATATTTGATACAAAATTTGATTTCGATTCAAACAAATACTAATTTTGAATAAATACGAATGATGTATTTTTGGTAAATTTTCTTGTAAATACATAAACAACGTATAATTCGTTTGAACCTCCCGAGCACCTGATTGACGCCATATTGTCTTTCGTTTCGCACCCAAACTGCGAACCTTCTGTCTCTTCATTCATTTAATTCTAATATTTGCATATCGTGTTTCGTAAATTATATTAACAGCATGATGTTACGTTTATTTAATTTGAATCTACAGAACTAACATGTTTGAACGCAGTAAAATAAAGAATAATAAAATGTTTCGCAAAGTAAACTACTCGTTTCATTATGATCTTTTGAAACATTGAGATATTTGATATTCATTCTTGACAGCCGTAAAATCTGAAGTACCAGCATGAAGTGATCTCATGTAATGAGCTTCATTAGTTCTACCAACGGGATACATAAATTTAAAAGGCCAGATTATGAGCTTTGAGCCTCCAAACTCTGCTGCCCGCATGGTGCTCGCCCATAGAAATCGTAAATTTTAACGAATTCGCGAAACAGGAAATTGCAAAGGATATGTGACAATCTCTCGAACAAAAATGATGGTCAATTTCTACAATTTCGTAATTTATATTTCATAACGTTACAAAGAAGTTATAAAAAGAAAATTGTTATGAAAAGAAAAATTTAATTAAAAATGGTGACGTTTAATTTCTTAAAATATACAATATCTAAAATATATAAAATTTATATGTGTAGCAGGAAAATTAATACAATTAAATCAAAAAACTACAATTTAGCTGTTCCTTTTATGTCTATGTAATCTAATTATGATATTTATGATTAAAAATTAAGGAAGATTATAAATTTGGTGTATTAGGATAATTAGGAGAAAAAGTGAAAATATTTTGGATAGTACTATTATTATTAATAATATAAAAAAATAAAAATACAGCAAAATAAAATTAATTGAAATAAAAATAAATATGAGGTAAAATAAAAATCTTAATACACTCTTATATCAACAATATCGATAATGTATCAATAAAATCTCTCAGTACTATGTCTTTCAAGAGACTGTTTTCGCTGCAACAGTCAAGGTGTTAATACAAATCGAGCTTAATAAGTTCTTGCAGCGGGCGTTGTAACGTTTGAAGAGGTTCAAAGAGTTTGGCAAAGTGTCGCAGATCGATCGATGGCCAAAGAGTTAAGCCGTTTATCGAGTTTGGTTTCGAGGGAGCTTTTGTCGGGCCGATTTCGTTGGCACGAATAACGATAACACAGCCTTAAACTTTCCCAACGGACGAGATATCGCTTTCCGGAAATTCCTGGGTGTTTGCCATCGTATGGTGTTCCGAAACTTTTGTGCGGTCTGTAACGAAGAACGGCCACCTTAACAGCGTGGAACTTACTTCCAACCGTTCAACCGATTGACTTTATATCGATTGCGATCTTCGATTCTTGTACCGACATATCTCACGGTTTCGTAAAATATCATTTTCCAGAACGTGAAATACTCTTCGAAACCGCTTAAAGTTTCAGACCGTTCAAAATCAGCTTAAGACATTCGGTGTGCCAATATTTTACCTTTATTTTTTATCGACGATATAAATCGAGCAAAAGCTCTTGGATTTTCTTTCTTTCTCTGATTTTAACACGTTTTAAGGATTAAAAGTTCACTCTTTTGAATAATAATTCCGTTTTTGAATAATAGTGATGAATATTCTGACAATACATTAGAATCTGTTATAAAGTGATTGTGATTTATGAATACGTTTTCAACTGCATTTTATACGCGTTCCTCTTTTTTCATCAGTATGACAGTTCTCTTCCTGTATGAACATGGTAGCTATTCTCTCACATTTTTATGTATTTCGATGACATTTTATGACAGGAAGATTATTAAAGAAAACATATGGAATACATTTTTTATTCTCAAGCTTGTTTTTATGTCCAGATTTTTGTAGTTCCAGTGACAAGTTTAGTCCCTTTGTAAAAGAACAGTGAAGTTACTAAGTAAAATATATGCAATGATTTCTGTTCTCGAACATCCTTTTTTTGTTTTAACATACAAACTTTATTATACTATTTAGTATAGTACTTATTACAATATATAGCTGATACTCCTTCATATTCTCTACAAAAATGTATTAATCTATTTATGTGAAAAAATCATTAGTTTAGGAAGTATTTTAATTCTAACCTGTTAGGAAATCGTGACTTTCTGGTCAATATTATGAATTGCCCTAACTGAACAGCAAATGTTTTCCTACATGCCTTGAGAGGTTACGTGTCATCAAACGAATTATGAGTTTTTGCTATTTTTTTGTTACGCAGTAACAGTGAAATTTTGTCTCTGTTACGTCTCTAATACGACGAATACGATGATACGGTGAATTATCACTTCGTAATGAAGTATTCCAAAGAAGAAAAGATAGACATGTTATCAGTTTATTTTGAAGCTGGGAAAAGTGCTACACATGCAGAAAGATTATACACTACGGAATGTCAGTACGTCATTAATTTCTCGATTCAGAAAGTGTTCTGATGAAAATGGTCGCCATATTGAATCTTTTCTGTAAATAGACATTAAAATTAAAATATCTTCTAAACTAACGATTTTTTCACATAAATAGATTAATACTTTTTTGCAAATAATATGATGGAGTATTAGCTGATGCAATAAAAAATATATGATTACATTTAAAAAAACATTAATGACCTTCATATGTCCTTTACACGTCCACCTAAAAACAAATATACCACCAGCATATGCCTCTCTCAAAACCATTCAACTTCATCTAAAATATTGTTTGCTATGAATAATAATAACGACGCAAATCTAGATGGCAAAATGTGGTGAACCAGCCTGTATAGTACAACATTTATTTCAATGTTTACTACAATATTTATTTTATATATTTAGATGACAATTCTCTATTCTCCCTTCAAAAGATTATTCAGAAACATGCATAGTAACAAATTACTATGTATCGTTATCAACGTATTCAGTAATAATTTGCATGATCCAAGACAATTTTCCATATAACATAATGTTATAGCCATAAAAGTGAAATTTTCGTACGTCATTCTAATTCGACAGCTGTACAATGTACGAAGTATTAAAAACGGTAATCGAAGAAATGTCAATGCCATCGATTTCATTTTCCTGCGAATTAAAACGAGAAATCTTGAAAGGTTTCTCGTTCAGCAGCTGTTCATTTCTGGTAAGAGTTGGCCGATGCTTGGCTTCGTGACTTTCCGCGAGATTACATTCATATTTGTTAAAAATGTCCGTCATTTCTGTCGATCACACGATCCGAAGCCGAATGGCTGTAAATTCTGTGAAATTTCGAATTCCATAGAACGCGAGATTGAACCATTAATCAGAAGGATAAAATAATTCATCGAATCCTGCGAAGCCCGTTTAGACATTCAGCTCGAAAGGATATTTGTTACTGTCGCGAACTTCTTGATTTAACTTTCGAGTGCGAGTTAAATTATTATAGGAAAGAGAACCGACCTTTTTGAGAACATTCAAGTCAAATATTTTTTTTGCACGACGTTCTGTATTCTGTTGTATTATGTTCCATAATCGAATTATTGTCAAATAATGTATGAAGAAAAGACTACTTCATGATGGTGATTTAACGAAAGTCTAATCGTACGAGTATTTAATTTTAAATTATTGTTAAAAATATTAGTATTACATCGAAATCAATTTCATTTTCACATTGCAATATTTTTAACGCTTCATAAATACTTATATGTAAATTCAATAATAAATTATAAAGTTGAAATGAAATTACGTTTATTTTTAAATTTATGTATAAGTATATACAACTTGTTAAAAATGTTACATTATGAAAAGGAATTGTAGATTTTTATGTAATACTCACATTTTTGACAATGATTTAAAATTGATATTACAACAAACATTGAGAATGTAATTTAATATACATTTGAAGTTACAAAAAAGTTGGCAGCTTAAAATTGTGTTTGAATACCATGCTATTACACAATGTTATTCCTACTGGATTGCACAAGTAATTACATACAAAATTTGCTTTAATAATTTATAGTGAAATATTTTACTTAAGATTACACGTCGAGGTTTACGAGTTACACGAATATGTTTGTATTATAATTGCAAGAAACAATAACAGTCTCTATACAATACAAAAGACAATAACAGTCTCTATGCTGTATATTACGTAAGACATATGTATTTAACACAGTGTATGTATTAATACAGTCATTCACATTAATATTCACACACAATACAACTTCTACGTTTGTTGTTGTTTTTCATAGGAGAACTTAATTTATATATACTACTTACTTCACAGAATGAATTCATTGTTAATTAGAAAATCAACAACTTTCTGCTGTAATATTTACTTGAATAACTTTAAACAAATTGTATTTTCACATCTCATTAACATTCGGACACCGGTACACCTTATACAAACCAGCAACATTTTAAAGCTATTTGAACTGCGGAGTAGTTTTATTTTATACATAAACGTCTGGAATATAATTTTACTCCAGTATGAGTTCACTCCCAAGTGAAAACAGCTAAAAAACATGCAAGGGAAGAGAAAGAATACCAGTTTCAATGAGAGGCAACTTGTAATTTACCATAGAAGGAAAGGTTAAACTAATCGAGAAATAGCATAGTTAGCAACGAAGAGTACAGTGGCAGACATTAAAAGATATAAGATCGCGTCGAATTTAAGAAAAGAGACAAACTCGAATTTTGAATGGAAGAGAAGACAGGAAATTACGACGTTAACAAAAATCCGCATTGCGGTGCTGTACAATTAGCTTCAGAAGTTTATCATGAAAGTGGAAAGAAAATCAGTGGTGAAACTGTGCGTAGAATAATGAGAAACTATCGGTATAATGGTTGAATAGCAAGAAGAGAACCGTACATTACTGACATAAGTAAAAACTGATTTTCGCCCGAAAATTTGTTGAAAAGTCTCAAGATTAGTGGAAGAATGTTTCGCGGATGAAAGTGAATATCGTATTTTTAGTTAGAATAGGAAAAATATCGTGTAGCAGAGAGTAAATGAAGCTTTAAAGCCAATCATTCAAACCTACTTTAAAACAGTAAGAAGCTTTTGTCACGGGAGTGCATTTTCAGTGCAGGTTTTGATGAATTGGCGTTCACTGATATTTTACATAAGAATAGAGATATTTAACATGAAGATGGTACAGACTTTCCTGCTAACTTTGTTCAACTACGCAGAAATGGTTATTAAAAAAATTCATGAGTTTCAGTTTAATGATCAATCAAATCTTTAAGCTTAATGCATCATTAACTCAGAGATTCCCTTAATTATTCAACCGTACTTTATGTCAATCACCCATTATTTATTCTAGGAAATCGTAATAGCAGTCCCGGATTTTCCAACGATGTAATTCCCCGGGAAATATCGAAGCACACGAGAAACACACAAGTCTTATAAACAGCGAATCTCGCGTTATTTACAAAGATAGTACACGTTCAGATTACGTAACGCTTGAATAATCCAGCAATTTATTTCAGAGGTGTCGCATTAAAACCGATAGATCCTTAGAAATAAAGGAATATCAAGGATTAAAAATACTGTATGTAAATAAACACAAAAGGGGCGGCATCTTAAGATAAATGTATAATTGGGACGAGATTTAATACTTAATGTCTCGAAATATTACAGTTAAAATTACGTTCGTAAAATTAGTAAAATATAATAATTTCTAAAGGTGCGATTAGAGAAACCTTTACATTCGTTATATATTTGTTAATTAAAATATTTTAAATATTTAAAAAGCTAAATTTTAAACTTGAACTTGAAGTACACCTCAAGCGTATGAAGTACACCTCAGTTGATGAAGCGTATCTTTAATTTATAAACGTTTGCGACTACCGTTTCCAATGAATATTATCATTGAAAATTAATTACGTGTATTGAATACTAGATAATCGTATGATATGCTACAGGGTCGTAATTAAGATTGATTTTTACTTTCTTGTCGGTGCAAGAGGAGGAAAAGGCAGAGCCCGCAAAGTTTCATTGAAAGCATTATCGGAAATTGCTTAAGAAGTTCCTTTAATAACAACTTTCTTGGGTATTAACACGAATTATTTTCAACTTTTCAGTCTTATAAAACCTGGCCGTCAAACTCTCTTTAAGTATTTACACGATATAATACTTGGCCACAACAACTTTTCGTCCGATGTCTGTCGATAAATATGTATAGCGGAACAATTGGGAAGTTTGGAACGGCAAAATAGAGCGAAGGAACTCTGTGATTGACAGCGTGATGTAGTAATCGAGGAACAGCGGTATTAACAGATTTGAAATTCTAATTGTTTTCTCACTTTTAAGACAGTAAGACGAATTTTTTTGTAATGATATTTGTAATAAATTGCTACAACCAAGCAATGTTTATTTGTAGCATAATAAAGCATAGTATATTACTACCAAACAATAGTACTTTTTGGCGAATTTTTGGTCATATAAAGATAAACTAGAAAATAAATAATTTTTCTTTTGGAGCTTGAAAATTATGGTTTGTTAATTCATACTTTTTAGAAGAAAAGCCTGAAATTGATCGAATTGAATTTTTTTTATTGATTTATTGCATTATTGAATTTCTTGAATATATGAGGAGAAATCTTAAATTATTTCAATTTACAATTACTTGAATTAATATAAGTACATGTGGATAATTGCAATATATTGTATTTGATTATTAAGTAATGCAATAAATATTCCATTTTGATTGCTGCTGAAATCGTTAATATTATTCGATTTCATATAAGTGTTAGCAATTGCTATTCTATTAATTAATATTCGAAAGTCTTCCATATTTTTCGTAATTACTTGATTATACTAAAATCAATTATTAGATTATTGGATTAGACTTTGCACTAGTAATTAATAATTAATATCAATTAGTATTCAAATGATATAATTAATATTCAAAATTCGTTTTCTCTATTTTTTCTAATTAATCGATTATTCGATTGTTGGTTCTTTGCACTACTAATTAATATTAGTAATCCAAATACATACATTTTTAATCCAAGTCCGTCGCCCTATTTTCCACAATTGTACAACTATTCGATTACATCTTGCGCTATTAATTAATACATGCTCGATATCATTTAATATTGAAGTCTTCCCTGTTCTTCATAATCCATGACTACACCTTGCTCTATTAATTAATACATAACATTAATACCCAAAATTCCTCCTTCCCTTTCTCACAATTTTCCAGTTACATAAAAGCTCACAGCTTTGATCATCAATGACGAACGTGTCATCAATGGTGTTACGTTTGTCTCCATCTTTCTTTTCACTGTCCGTTTCATTTCACTCTTCCTGTATCCACGTTTGGTCGACGGCCTTCGTAACACGTTTGTGCCACGATTTGATAAAGCAAACGATTCTCCCACTCGGAGTGGAATCCTGACCTAGGAAATTCCCTCTCCATCGTTCTTCGTTTTCCTGGACTCTTGGACAATCGAAAGTATAAAAGACACGAGACAGTTGTTGTTTGTACAGTCGAGCCGAGATGATGGCTAGAATTCGTGATTCATGTTCGTTTGTTCAGAGCTGCGTCCTTCTGGCGCTGCTCGTCGCTGTTCACGTGGCAGGACGAGGTGAGAAGGATCATTATCTAGGAGATTCATTACTGATTTAAAGACATTTTGTATTCAGGACTGTCAATTTTGAAAGAATTACTGGGTTATTGTGAGTGATGTTTGTGGAGTAAATTAGATTGAACAAAATTCTTCTTTTGTCTTTTATCTTTTGAGAATTTAGTACTGGGTGGTCAAAAGAGGATAAACGAGGCCACGATAAAATTTCAAATTCTGTAAATATTTGTACTTCTGTATTCATCGCGGACCTCTTTTATCTTGACCAGTTAATATATGGTGTAAAAAAATTCTCTCAAAGTTTGAGCTCAAATGTGACAATATAAGAACCCCTTGGTTTATAATATCGAGAATTATGACGCACGTTGTAGTTCGAATATGACAAAACTAAATTGTTTTTCCATAAAAATCGTGGTTAGATTTCGATACCAATTATAACTTATACAATAGCTAAATTTTTAAATAAACTAAACTAACTAAAATTTTAACAAAATTTTTATAATATATTATAATATGATAACTAAATTTTTAGATAAACTTAACATTTTAGCGTTCTTTATTTATCTTAATATTGCAGTAACAAATATGTAATTCTGACTGACGCAAATGTCGAAAAATGTGTAGGTTAAGGAGATAATATTATCGTCAAAATGTGGCACGTGTGAAAAGAAGTATAAGCAAAATTTTTTACACGAAGTGTAATCATTGAACAAGATTTAAAGTAAAGAACAATTTTAACATTACATTTATAGATAATTAATAATGTAAGATTTATATTTGATTTATTTTTAAATTGAAATTGAAGTAGAAAGGGGTGACAGGGAAACTAGTACACAATCATTCTTTATTTTAACAAAAATTAATATTTGAACAGAGACTTCGTAAAATGAGAAATCAATTTTAAATGAAAAATTTAAGATTCATTTCGACGTTTTCCATAAATCTAGTGTTATTATATTTATGTAAGGAATAAGAAGTTTAAATTATGAACGAAGAAAAATATATAGAGTATAAATAAACGTAAGCAAGTTTTTTAAAGTTAAATGTAATTATTGACGAATAGTTACAGATTATTCAAGACAATTACAGAAGATCCTAAATATAAAATGTCAATAATTGGTAAAAATAATCAGTGACAAATGTTGTAAATATTCGTTAAAAAATCCATATAACGCTTCTGAAAATTTTGATAATTTTTATCCAAAACCTTAATAAAGTTTGTTGAGTAGTTGCATATAAATTGATTATAAACGTTGTCTTTACAATAAAAAGTGCATATTATAAAAATGGCTTGACGTAATAGAGGAGTATAAATTCAACAGCTAAAAACTTGTTCTCTTTTTTTTTTGGAATGGATTCCGAAATATCGGAAGATATTCAAATTTAAATATGCATAAATAATTCTTGCATAACAAAAATATAACGTAAGAATGTATTGATATAACAATGAAAGGCCAAACTGTGATCAACTGTTCCACCTTTTTCTATAAATATGTAAAATTTGGAGAGGAGTGTTTATTCCGTGAGATATCATGGCAGCCATTTTGAAAAGCATAAGAAACGCGGCATTCAAAGGAAACTCAGGTTCTTTAAATTCTAGCGCATCGTTCTTTTAGAGTCGTCCTAATTATATTATTTTAATAAATTTGGAGAACACATTTTCAAAACGTAAAATAATGCAATGGATTAATTCAGTAAAATAATATAATAAAAGATACGTAAATTTTTGGACCGAGTGGAGAAAACTATTTAAATAAATTACTAATTAGAGATATGTGATAGAATGCAAAAATACAATTCGAACTGTAAAACATATAAGCAGTTAAAAATGTTATAATATTTCTTCTAATATTTTATTTAAATTAACTTATACCATGAAGATTATATTTAATCTTTTCGAAATTAAATATATACTTTGCAATTACTCTCCATTTGAAATTACAAACATATACTTTATTTAGAAAACTATTTGTTATTTTTAACTATGAAGACTTTAACAAGATATAATATAAAAACATTTAAATAAACATACAAAAGAATACTTCTTACACATTGTAAAATAATATAATATATTACAATATCATGTAATATAATAGAACATTATGTAACATTATATTCAAATCATGGTGATTAAGAATTAATTTTATAATCATATCACGAAACTCATGGTGCCAAAGAATTATTAATTAAGAAATTAATAATCGACATGTTCTCTGACATAATTCGAATTAGTTTAGAATATGTACAATTTTATCATATTCGTTTTAATGCTTCATTATTTGAATAGTTTAATCATTATAGCACGTAATGTACCAGAAAAGTATTGCATACAAAATTAATTGATACAAGATCACAAAGTGTTTGATAGAACGAGAATTAAGTATAATTTTACTTCATACGAATACGGACATTTAATAATTTCATATTTCTTTGATGCATTATCCCTCCGTTCGATTTGTATCAGTTTGTGATCATCGATGGTTAAACCGATCATTAACTAGGAAATCGAATACTGACGCACTGATGAATGTTTTCAAGGCACTTGATGATATAACGGTGAATAAAGAGCAATTTCATGAAGAGTTAATAATTTTGCTCTATTCGTTTGATACATTATCGTTCATTGTTTGATTTATATTAAGTTCGTGATCATTATGCTAGTTCAAATATCAAACGATCATTAACTGGGAAATTGACGATAACTCGTGATTCTCGTATAATTTCAATTCATCATGTTTGTTAAATTTATGCGGATTGGTAATTGGTCAATTATTGAATTCCGTTAAACGTATAATTCTTTTGTTTAATGAAATAATATTAACGCGGTCATAAAGCAAAATTACAAAATGTATATAAAATATTTCTTTATTTTGAATAAACAAAGACAGAAATTAATTTCAACTCATTATTCATTATCCCATTTAGGATATTGTGGTTCATTTTTTATACGAGAATATTATTACTTTTATGAAAAATAAAATATATTAATCTTAAATCTCTCAAATACTTGTAACAAAAACTTAAACAAAATTTTTATAATTCAAACATTTAAAATTGTAAAATATAACATTTTAATTAGAAATCAACTCTGTATTTGATTACACAAAAACTTCAATTACCTGAAAAGGATTAGGACAATTTAAGTTACAAGTACGATTAAATGATCAAATTAATCCTATTTTATAAGTATAGAGAAATTCAAGAAATATAAATTATAAATTCATCCAAAATTTTTTTTGGAGAATTTTAAAAATTGTATAAATATTAGCTTCATGTTTCTATTAATTTTTTAACTACTTATTTTGGACTGTGTTCTTAATTATCACAGCAATCACTACTAATTAGAATTTAAAATATTAATTGTCCTATTACACAATTCAAACAAGCAAGTGATGTATTCAAAGAAAAATGTATTTGAATGTTCATAGTTACAGTAATTCAGAGGATGATTAAGTAAAAGATTGCCTATAATAATAAATAACTATAATAAATATTCGATGATAACAAAAGAAGATTAATTAAAGCTCAAAATAGTTGAAATATCAATTATAAGTGAAAATACTCAATAATTCAGTAATTCTTTCATCAGTTCATCCAACTAATTTTCTCCAAATTAAACTGATCATTATAATAATTAAAATATTGAAAGATCAACAGCACCAAAATTGACACATAATTTTTATATTTTCTGTTGGGGTGTTAAAGAGATCTGTGATCAAACAAAATGTCCTGGCCCCCTGAGATATTACAAGGATCTCGGTTGCAAACCGGTGTACAACAAACCTGACGACTGTTGTCCTAAAAGTTTCAATTGCGATCATTTGAAAAGCTTGTCAAAGGATAAGTGTTACGCAAATGGTCACGAGTATAATATCGGGGAAGAATTGAAGGACGAGGACAAGAATCCTTGCGATTTTGCGTGCAAATGTATGTCGTTTGATAAAAGTCCGTAAGTATCAATGGATTTACAGTTTGAATAAATCATTGAAAATTTTGAGTCAAAGGTATTCGTGTATTAAGGGTTTTTAACGAGATTAAGGTCTTTTCAATATTTGACTTAATAAACGAAGTTCATCCTTCACAGCCACATTTCAGAATAACATATCTGGCACGTTGAGACGTTTAAGACCCCAGTCACTACAAATATTTCTTACAAAGCTTTCTTACATATTTTAACTTGATAAAATTATAGATAATTTTTGAAACTTGTTTTAACATATTTACATAACTGATTTCTGTATATTTGATCATTGAAGAGGAAAACAAATTGGAAACGTGAAAAAATTGCAAATACGACGGTTTTCACAGAAAAATTCTTTCTTGTCGATTTTAATTTAAAGAACTATCTCTCTTGAGATTTTGTTTGAGAAAAAAAATAGTAAAAATACTGGAATTTCAAGAAATATTTATTCAGATTTTCAGGATATAACGCGACTAAAATTGAGTTTTAAGTTAAATTAAAACTGACGTTTGTGGTCAGATATTTTCTCGATTTATTTTTTTAACCTGTTAGTTTATAAAAAGAGCCTTCAAAAGCTCCTTTCGTTTGCATTTTCTATAAATAATTAATTTAATTAGATTTACAACGTCGATCGCATATCACCGCGTTAATTAATTGAAAACAGATGTCTAATATGAAACGACTATTTTAATTTTTTATTATATCTTGTTTGAACTGGGAAAGCCTTATTTTTGATCACATCTTTTTTATTGAATTAGCGGAGCCATATTTTTGATTATATCTTCTTTATTGGACTAGAGAACTCTTATACTAGATTATATCTTTTTTATTGAACCAAGGAAGTCCTATTTTTGATTGCATCTTTTTTATCGAACCGATAAAGTCTGATTGTATCTTCTTTATTGAATTAGCAGAGTCCTACTTTTGATCACATCTTTTTACTGAATTAGTAAAATGTTGTTTCCACTGTATATTTTTTATTGAACAAGGAACATTTTCAACGTTAACACTTACATAATTTTGTCAGACAATGTTCTTTTTTTTTAAACATTTTTATAAAAGTTGTACTTTAAAAGTCGGTCAAATTATCGTGAAAAATTGTAAAAGATTTTACGAGTGTAACGATTCAATTTTTTTCATTAAATGCAGTAGAAATAAGCGTAATTTATATTAATATGTGAATTCGAAAATAAAATCTGTAAGAAATTGTGAAATATTGCAAAATTGTAGTTCAGGGAATTTAGTAGTTATATCTATAGAAAAATAGATTTAAAAGATTTATTATTTATATTTTATATATTTTAAACATTCACATAGATTACATTATATTCTAATTTGTAAACAGTCCCAGTTTCATTTGCGCGGCTTACGACTGTGCTTTCATGTCGCAACCCAACTGTTACTACCAAAACTCGTATGATTCGTGCTGTCCAGGACCATACGTTTGTCGTGAGTAACTGAAAAATGCAACTTGCATATATTAAAAATAAAGCAACAGAAAATCGTCACTTACATTCATACAAGTTGCAGTTTTCTGTCTTACAATGTTTTACAAATTATAATTATTGAGAACTACATTTTTTTGACAATTTCTGAAATTAACATCTTTAATATAAACACTTACTGTTGATTTTAAACGAATTCGGTAATATTCTTTAGTTAAGGAAGGAGAAGAGAGACCTACTTGCGAAGTAGACGGCAAAATTTACAAAGACGGAGAATCCTTTAGTCCAAAATCCGATCCGGAATTGGATTGTTACTGCAAACCAGGATACAAAGGTATAAAAGGGTTCTATACTGCGAATACAGTGTTACGAATTCTGTTATATTATACAAAATTCAACAGCTTTATTTCAAATGTGTTTCACATTAAAACTAGTTCGAGTCCAATAGTTTATTTACTTTTTCGAAAAAATAATCGAAGTCCTTAGTATTATAACGTTATACAATGCTATTGGACCTCATATGATATTAACCTAACCTCTAAAAGATAATCCTTTGATTCATTTTCTTTGAAGTAATTATGTTCAGAAACATCAGTTCGAGTCTTACACTGTAAAATGATCACCTTCTTGCTTAATTTTTGATCTCAAGATTAAGATTCTACGTGTGCCACCAAAGAAATTTCATTGATTCGATGAACAATGATTCAAGAATTAGAATCCACTTCGATTAAAGTGATCCCAAATTTCGCGTTCAGGTGATTGATAATTAACCTAACCTTTCCGAAATAAGCTTTTAAAATATTTCCTTTGAAGCAGTTGTGTTTGTAAACATTAATTCGGATCCTAAAATGATCGACGTAGAAATATTAAGAAGGACCGGTTTATCGAACAGATGAATTACACAAGAATCCCGATTCCGTGAATCATGATTCGGATTCATTTGTATTTTAAGAGCCCCAACCTTCATTTTCTTTTGTTTCACACAATTGGTGAATAATTTTACAGTTTTTAAATAGTGATTCTTAACGTTAGAACAATTAGAATCCTATTTTTATAATATTATTGTCATAACTGCTGAATTAAATTAATTTTCTTTTCGTTAAAATAATTTTACCATCCCTTTGCAGTAAACAAATTTGAAATACTTCATAACCATTTATTAATTACATTTTCAATAGCAGATTTTTAACATATTATTACAATTTGCAATAAGTAGGTATACATGATATTTTTAAGCAAGTTTTAAGATCAAATATCGCGTTTAGGTGAAAACGTGGAACCATTTTGCAAGAAACCGAATCGTGATTATTGTTCTCCCCTATTTCGAAATGCGGCTGATGTGCACCGAATGTGTGCACCCGTATTTTACGATGGGCAAAATCCACAAAAAGATTGCAGCGTTACTTCCAGATGTCGTAAGTTTAAATAGAAATGTTCAGTTCTAACATAAATTTCCGGATATACAAAATTATGTTAATTTTTGCAGAAAATGCGAACGATACCGTTATTCATAATCACGACAGTGGTAAATCTTTATCTGACGACGAAGGTACGTTCAATTACGAAACGTGTTTTAATTATACAAACAATTATTACTAATTCGTTAACATTGATAACGATCGTTACTAAATTTATCCTTCTTAATCAACTTCCTTCTAAACAATTATAATTAGCACTCGCTAAAATTTTATTTATTCACGTGTGGACATGAAATACCTGTTTCATTTAACTGAACAAATATCACTAATTAGTTTGCTTTCTTGCACATTATATATTCGTTAGGTACATATGTTTCATTAAATTAACAGCAATATTCGCTGCAGAAGTGCTCGCACCGAAATTTATGATGGAGCATATTTCACTTTGAACCATTGTTTACTAACGTGTCATTCATTTTGTGTTCAAATCTGTAAAGTATTTGTACATAAATTTTCCTCTAACTTTAACGCTTTGAACGATCAATTCTATCAACGTTGTCAATGTTTTATGGACGGTGAATGTTATTGAAAATCGCAATTAACAGTAATTTTATATTCAACAAACTTGATTGATTGTTCTAACAATATTTATTTGCTTTTACTAAATATAGAATGAAGTATTTAATAATATTTATCATCGGATAATTGTGGTTTTTGTAGAATGAGTGATTCATTGAATTATAAATTTATGTCTAAATATGACGTATAAACTATTAATAGTATTATTAATTAGATGTATTAATAGTCAAACTGTAGGTTAAATGATGGTTTACTATTCTGTGTGGCTAACTTTGTATATCTTGAAATAATTTATTCTGCAATACAATAAATTAGCACACACTACAACATTTAGACACATCTAATTTAGGCACAGTCAGAAAATTTATTTATTTTTTAATTTTATTAGAATACAAATTTTAACCATAATAATTACTATATTTTAACGTTAATAAAAGAATATACGAGTACAGAAAATCTTGCATTTATATAAGGTGTTTCAATTCTGTTACAAGTTGTTATTTTCATTATCTTCAATGGCAGACGAAAATATCAAATTCGATCCACAGGGATAAATATAATAATCAGTCTTTGCTTGAAGCCATATTTGCCGAAATCTTAAGCTAATCCTTTTCTAAATTACTTACTTAAGTATTACTTAATTGATATTCTTTATGTTTTTAAAAATATTGGAGACACTGCCTTGTAACATTGTTAATGGAACACCCTGCATACTTTGCTGATTCTATTTTTACAATTAATATCTACTTGATAAATAATAAGTGAAGCCCACAATTTCTTTGAATTTGTTTGATTTTCAATTTTTTACCGTAATGTTTAGGTATGAAAATCCAGCGAAATTAACCTGGTATAGTGTCTGATGATTACATCAACCCTTTGCGCTATTATGTCGAGTGTGTCTCCACATGTGTATCTCCAAATGCCTCATATGTATATTTCCTCATTGAGAACTCCTTTCTTGACTTACACTACACTTAATACTTGACGTATTTTTAACCGACCTCGAAAAAGGAGGAGGTTACTCAATTCGATCAGTATATTTTTTTTTGTAAATTAAGGAGTAAGCAAAAGCTATTAAGGAATGCAAAGAATTAACATATGTCACTAATTCATGAAAGTTAGGGAAGACAATGAGAAATTGTCACTGTTTCATCAATTAACACTGCTTGTAACAATGGACGTCGAACTAATGAATATTGAGACATAACTGTGTGAGACATAACAACACTGAATTGTGTTAGATGAGGATATTTTTTTAATTTTCCAGAAAGTAACGTATGCATTTTCGGTGACATGAAGATGCACGTGGGCGATGAACTTAATCAAGGAACAGACTACGATTCCGTTTGCGTGAAATGCGTTTGTGAAGTGCCACCTTTCCCCACGTGTCAACGTCTTCCGTACTCCAAATGCAACGATACGCTCGAGCCTGTCATGTATGCTCCCAGTGATTTAGAATCTATTCCAAGAGCAGAAGGTTTCTAAATTTCAGAAGGTTATTCCGAAACAATCAAACGGTTTTTCAAATCGTTCTGGTTTAGCATGTATACTGGTGTCCGTAGTTTCATAACTTGTAAGATATGTAACATATGTGCAAATTTAAATAAACCCTAACATGTTGAGTACGATGTCTAACAGTGTAAAATATGATATGAAACTAAAAAGGTTGTAGTAAAGAAACTAGAAAGTTGTTCAGTCGTAAAACAGAAAATGTGAATTTGCAGATACGTTGCAAAATATGTGACATATGTGCAAATTTAGATAAACCTTAACACATTGAGTACGATGTCTAACAGTGTAAAATATGATACGAAAGTAAAAAAGTTGTAGTAAAGAAACTAGAATGTTGTAGTTCAGTTGTAAAACGGAAAATGTGAATTTGTTCATATGTTGCAAAATATGCAACACATGTGAATTTAGATGAAGTACATGTAACACGTTGAGTGCCATGTCTTTGGCTAATAGTGTAAAATATGAAACTGGAAAATTGATTCGAATGACTACTTCAAATTTATTTAAAATTTACTTGATTTTTACTTCTTACAGGATTGTATCATGTATGTTATAATTTATGTATGTTAATATTTTTTTCTCATAAAATTTTAATGGATTTTATTTTGGTGCCTGACGAGGATTTCCTTATAAATTCACGCGACACTAAACGTATTAAATCACCAAAAATGAAAAGTATTAGATAAAAACGTATATTCACATACCCAGATTTGTATTATTTCTGCATTCGTGACACCAACGTAACGTCCAACCTGACGTACTGCATCTGACGTACGAGGAAAGTCCCAAAGTCGTGACCTTGTTTCGAACGTCCCACCTTCTTTTATTTGCTTACACATGTTGAACTTACCGATATGCTAAAACGATTAAATATTTTGACACTGTTTTTGCGACAAGCTGCGATTCAACGGTAATTAAGCTTTACGATTTCAACGATATTTGAAAAAACATATGAGACAGAACAATTAAAATATAGATCATTGTCATTGAGATGCGATAACAATTTTTATCATTGACGTTAAATATTCACCTGATCCAATAATATCGTATGATAATGCGTGAAGCTGAAAAAAAATAATGAACGTAAACATATATGATAACATATAGGTTATATATATTTCGTGATAATACAATTCATCGCGCATTTCAATTTGGACGTTTTAATAGTTGTGTTTCATTCAAAATTTGTGTTCTTGTTTTTTTATTAACTGAAGGTAAGTGTATTCATATTGTTTATTGTTAACTGGTGTATTGTTTATTTTTAATTGGTATTTAGTTGATAGCTTGATGTTTCGAGTTTTTTCACAATTTTGTTGTCTAGAATTAGGCAGTGTTAAAGATTTAAGATAAAAATAAGAAAATTAATTACAGTCATTTAAAAACATGGTGTTACGGATAGAACTGGCCAATTGAGGCATTTCAGAGCATGGAATGAAAATTTAAAGATAAACATAAGATTTAATGAATTTAGCGGGGTTTTCGGGGACGACTGGTCAAAAGCAGCAGGCATGGCGAGTTTCCATGCCTCGAAGCCCTACGTGCACGGGGAAACCTGTGGCCGTATTCGTCGAACACCATGAGTGTCTCGGCATGAAAAACACCATCGTAGCACCGGGGGTAACCAATCCGCCCGGGAGTGGTGGTGCTCACCAAAACACCGAGGGCCACTCCGCTCGGGAGAGGTGAGAACCCGGGCGAGGGCGAGCTTGCTTGCCCTGCGCTCCGGCTAGCTGTCTGCGGGATCGGTCGCACTCGAAGACGATAGATAATTAATTTTTCTAAGAAATGTACACGTGCGTGGTGCACGTGGCAATGGCACGTGGCAAAAGTGGCACGTGGCACATGCTCTGAAATTCCGAGAAAAATGCCAATTAAAAGTATTTGATCCACCGCGAAATGCCGGCGAACCCAGGTGCGTACTTCGGCAGAAAAGAAAGGCACTCCTCGGCGACGTCTCCTGATGCGTAATTTTCGAGAAACGAGTACAAAGGCGCGGACCGCTCCGTTTGACGGCGGGTACCGGCAAGTGCCGGCGCGACATCGGTATCGGCGCGCGGCGTGGCGGCGCGGCGGCTCGGCCGCAAAGGACGGGCGGCATCGCAAGGATCGGTCGTAGAGGGATGACCGCGAAGCCAAGGTCGACGGAGGGCACGTGGCAGATTTCGAAGAAATCGGGTGGTTGCTAGGAGACGTCGTAGGGGAGTGAAACGTATAAAATAAGCGAGGGCACCGGGCCCGCTCTTCACTTCGATTCATTCTCTTATATTTGTTGCTACGCGTTCCATTCTTTATATTTGTTGTTACGAGGCTTCACTTATAACTTGTCACTACGGGACATACTTGTTGTCATTACGGACTTTACTTATATTTTGCAAAGACTTTCGTTGCGGGATCAAGTATTTCGGCTTTGATTGTAATATTTGATGTCACTCGCAGACTAAATTATAATACGTGTGTTATATAGTAATTGAAATAAACTGTGCGTATTCACCGTCGAAAAATTGAGTTGTTCTGATACAATTTTTGGTGCCGAAACCCGGGACACTTTGACCGGACAGACGGTGTTTGACGCGATATCGTGACTTGTGTGGAAGTGCGAGTGACACACAAAGTGGACTTTACTCGAGACAATGGTACGAGGAAAACGAGCAGCAGCCCAACAGTCAGGGAAGCAGCCAGCGGCCAAGCGGGGCAGACCAGCGAAGGCGAGAGCATTGGCAGATCCAGGACCAGGACCGGCAACCATGGAGGACAACGATTCTGCGGGGCCTTCCAGGGCACCGTCTCCCATCCTACCTGTCATCCGACAGGGGCGTCGGGCAACAAGGACCACTGGGAACCAGCGGCAGCAGGAGCTGCCAGGAGGCGGCGGTCACGGAGCAGGATGGCAGCAGCGACCCACGGAGGCGAGCATCCCATCCGCAGCCGACGAGGACACGGACTTCTCCGACGAGGCGGAGGAAATCCAGGGCAGCGAGGACGACAGGGCAACGCATCAGCCATGGAGCAACAGCACCGCGTTACCAGTAAGGCGTCAGCGAAACGTGAGTGAGCAATCCCTTATTGACCCGGCTGATCGACTATCCGCGGCTATCGAACGTACGTTAGCGGCGGTACGTGAAGCGTCGCTCGCAGGGGAAGGAAGTTCGCGATTAGTAAATCGTCTCACAACCGCGAAAGCGTTACCTAGCTTCTCCGGTGATCCCTTAGAGTGGCTACACTTTAAGGAGGCATATATATCGTCATCCGAATCGGGCGGATACTCGGACCGCGAAAACATTGCACGATTGTTCGATGCCCTAAAGGGCGAGGCACGCGACGTGGTTAAAACTTTGCTCGCGAGTAGCCGCGACGCGGACACAATAATAAAGACGTTAGAGTTACATTTCGGAAATAAACGGGCCGCTGCCGAGAAAATCGTCGCGGAATTAAAAACGTTGCCGGAGATAGATTCGGGGAGAATTTCTCTCGTACAATTCGCGACGAAGTTACGCAGTGCAGTGGTAGCGTTTAAAACGTTTAGGTTATTAGGGTACCTGCACAGCCCCGAACTAGTAAAATCCGTGGGACATAAGATACCGATAGCATTGCGATATGCATATAACCGGTACGCCGTAAGCGTTAGAGAAGAGAAATCGGAACTCGAGAAACTCGCGGATTTCATATACGCGGAAGCCGAATTAGCTACGGAAGCCGGGATTTTTGATATCGATTGCACGACGGAACGACCGACACAAAGGGTAGATCGCGGCGCGTTCGGTGGATCGCGGCGGCCGTCGGTGAAAACGGCTGTGGTATGCGTAGCAGAACGGCGAGATAGGCGCGTAGAAACAAACGCGACGGAAGCTCGTAAATGCGCGTTTTGCAAAAAGGATAATCATCCGTCGCCGAAATGCCTCTTCTTCACCCGTGAACCCGTGAGTAAGCGCTGGGATCTCGTGAAAAAGTACAACCTATGCTTCGGGTGTTTGAGGCCCGGTCATTCAAGAAACGATTGCAAGAGTGAGATGTGTAAGGTCTGCAAGAGGCAGCATCACATCCTGTTGCATAAATATGTCGACGCAAATAGTGCGGAAAACGAGGCTCAGCGCGGGGCGATATCCGGGGGAGAGAGTGCGCCGAGCAGGGCATACGTCGCGAGCGACAACAGGTCGGGGGAAAATCGCGGTTCCATAGATAGTTGACTAGACGGGCAAAGCGTATTGCTGAAAATTATAGCGGTACGCGCGGGTGGGCCGAAGCGAAAAATAGATACATTCGCGTTACTAGACGAGGGTTCCACGGTCACCCTGATAGACGATAGGCTGGCGCGAGATCTAGGGGTAAAGGGTTCGCGAATAGACGTGTCTATAAAAGGAATAGGCGAAGGAGAAATTCGATTAGAGAATAGCAAAAAAGTAGATTTTGACGTAGAGGGGATCTTCGGCACGCACCGGATCCGCGGAGCGATAACCGTAAAAAATCTGAAGTTCCCCACACAGTCGATCAGCCGGGACATTATTGCGCGGGTACACGGTGCCGCCAAAGACGTGGAGATCCGACCGTACCACGGAGCACGAGTAGAATTATTAATCGGTCAAGACAATTGGGACCTAATCGTAACACGGGAACTGCGCGAGATAATAGGTACAGATTTGGCGGTTTCGCGCTCCCGTCTTGGATGGACCGTGCATGGGTCCGCAAAATGCTCCTCACGCGCGGTATACAAAATAGATGTAACCGAACATCAATGTACAGGGGAGGCTCTGACTTCTTTGGACGAATTAGTAAAGGGTTATTTCGCGCTAGAATATACCGGAATAAAGGATAGCGTCGCGTGTAAAGGCGAGCAGGATCGCGCGTTGCGGATACTAGAGGAAACTAGTTCGCGTAAGGGAAAAATCTGGGAAACGGGCCTCTTATGGAAGGACGATCACGCGCCGAGCACGAACGGTTTGTCTACTGCGCGGAAAAGGTTAGAATTATTAGAACGAAGGTTAGATCGCGATCCCGAATATGCACGTTTATATTACCAGGAAATGCAGCGCTTTCTGGATCAGGGTTACGCTCAAAGGGTTGAGAAAACGTTGGAGCGGGCTAGGACGTGGTATCTACCGCACTTCGGAGTGCGAAACGTAAACAAGCCAAATAAAGTTCGATTAGTTTTCGATGCCGCGGCAAAAACCGGAGGAATAAGTTTGAACGACCAGCTGATGTCAGGTCCGGACCTATTAAAATCATTGCCGGGAATATTAATTCGGTTTAGACAATACGCGGTCGCGGTGAAGGCGGACATTTCAGATATGTTCCTACGCGTGCAAATTCGGGAAAGCGATCGTGGTGCGCAGAGATTCCTATGGCGAGGGAAAGATAGGAATAGAGAACCGGACATTTACGAGATGTCGACGTTAATCTTCGGCGCCAAATCATCCCCGTGTAGCGCGATCTACGTCAAAGATAAGAATGCGAAAGACTGTAATGAAGCTCACCCGGAGGCAGTTAGAAGTATTATTAATGATAGCTATATGGACGATTTCTTATCGAGTCGAAGAACCGTGCGCGAAGCGGCAGAGCTCGTTCGGGATGTAATCGCGATAAACGCGCGAGCGAATTTCGCCATGCATGGTTGGGCGAGCAACAAGGCGGAGGCCTTGCGAAATTCCGTCGATCACGGGCAACGGTTAGAGCAGGGCGACATGCGGTTAGGCGACCGAGGGGGAGAGAGGGTCCTCGGTCTTTTCTGGGACACACAGACTGACGAACTCAAATTCAATGTCGAGTTAAAGAATATACCAAAAGAAATCGTGCTAGGCGAAAAGAAGCCCACCAAACGAGAGTTCTTACGCGTTATCATGTCGGTTTTCGATCCGCTCGGTATCCTCGCGCCGTTCACGTTAAAGTCAAAAATCATCATGCAGGAAATATGGCGAAGCGGTATAAATTGGGATGACCCACTACGGGAGGAAGATTTTGTCCGTTGGCGCAAGTGGGTGTCCATGATAGACAGGGTAAAAGAATGCCGGATGCCGAGGTGTTACGGGGTAACGGAATCGCGGGAGTCAGAAGCGCAACTCCACGTGTTTTGCGACGCGAGCTTAACGGCTTACGCGGCGGTAGCCTATCTGCGGTTCGAAAACGAAAATGAGTCTGAATCCGCGCACGTGTCCTTGATCATGGCCAAAAGTAGAGTCGCGCCGTTAAAACCGTTGACAATACCGCGATTAGAGTTACAGGCGGCCCTGATGGGGACAAGACTCGCGACGTTCGTAGAAAAGGAGCTAGACATTAAAATTAGTAGACGAGTTTTTTGGTCAGATTCGACTACCGTGATTTCGTGGATCAGATCGGAGCCGCGGACGCGTCAAGTATTCGTAGCGAACCGTTTAGGAGAGATCGGGGAAAACACGCGGACGACGGAGTGGCGATGGGTTCCGACCGGTCAGAATCCCGCGGACGACGCGACGCGCTTCGAAAATAGCTCCGAATTTATAAGCCCGCGATGGTTTGAAGGCCCGGAATTTTTGCGACGTCCGGAATCCGAATGGCCGATAGAAAAAACGTTGACCGCGAAAGAGAAGGCGACAATCGACGGATTGGAGCAGCGGAAAGCGTGCGTCTACGTGGCGGCGACGGTAAAAGCAGAATTTTCGCTACCGATAAGATTGATGGGTTGGCGCGGTCTTCTCGTCATCGCGCGACGAGTACACGCGATCGTCGGTCGTTGGAAGGGGAAGAACACCGTGAAAGAACCGTTGGAAATAGTTCAGATAGGGGAACAATATTGGTACCGCGTTATCCAGGAAGAATATTTCGGAGCGGAGATAGTTGCGTTGAGAAACGGCCGTAATATCAACAAGGGAAGTAAAATCGCCGGTTTAAATCCATACGTAGACGAACAGGGAATTTTGAGGGCCAACGGGCGCGTAACGGCAACGGGACTTGAGGGCTTTGACAACCGACCAATCATACTCGAGGGTCGACACCCTGCGACCAAATTACTAATGGCAGAATACCATCGGAAGTTCTATCACGCGAGTAGCGACGCGGTAGTCAACGAATTAAGGCAAAAATACTATATAATCGGTCTTCGACGCGTTTTACGTTCGCTCATAAGTAGGTGTATTGTATGTCGTATACGGCGAGGCAGGCCACAGAACCCGCTGATGTCCGCGCTACCGGTCGGGCGTGTAGCTTTTCGGCAGAGACCCTTTACACACTGTGGGGTCGACTACTTCGGACCATTGATGGTAAAAATCGGGCGGCGAAGAGAGAAACGTTGGGGAGTGTTGTTTACGTGTCTCACGACAAGGGCCATCCACTTAGAGATCGCGCATTCGTTAAGTGCTAGTTCGGCCATAATGGCATTGCAAAGACTAGCGGCGCGGAGAGGCACACCGCAGGTAGTCTACAGCGACAATGGGACGAATTTCCGGGGCGCGGACAAGGAGCTGAAAGACGCGATCGCGAGTATGGACCGAGCTAAGATCGAGGAATACGCATTGTCGAAACGCGTGAAATGGGTTTTCAACCCCCCTGACGCACCGCATATGGGTGGGGCGTGGGAACGATTGATTAGGTCGGTAAAAACCGCGTTAAACGTGATCTTAAGGGAACAAGCACCCTCCGAAGAAGTTCTTTCTACGCTCTTTGCAGAAGCCGAACATTCGGTAAACTCGCGGCCGCTCACGCACGTGTCGTTGGACCCTCGCGATAAAGAGGCACTGACGCCAAATCATTTCCTGATAGGATCGTCCTCGGGTGAGATTCAGCTAGGTAGATATGACCTCCAAAATGTATGTTTGCGAAAACAGTGGCGAACAGCGCAGAGTTTCGCGGAGGCGTTTTGGAAACGATGGTTGCGCGAATATTTACCTACACTCGTACCGCGAAAGAAATGGACCGAAAAGGAAAATCCCTTAGAAGTAGGCGATATAGTGTTGATCGTAGATTTACAAGCACCGCGAAATAGTTGGCGAAAAGGGACCGTTACACGAGTATTTCCCGGTATAGATAAGGAAGTCAGAGTGGCCGAGGTGCGCACACGAACGGGTGATTTTATACGTCCGACACGAAAACTAATAAAACTACTAGGAATAAATGAGGTACAAAATTAAATGAATTTTGTACGAGGGGGAGGATTGTTACGGATAGAACTGGCCAATTGAGGCATTTCAGAGCATGGAATGAAAATTTAAAGATAAACATAAGATTTAATGAATTTAGCGGGGTTTTCGGGGACGACTGGTCAAAAGCAGCAGGCATGGCGAGTTTCCATGCCTCGAAGCCCTACGTGCACGGGGAAACCTGTGGCCGTATTCGTCGAACACCATGAGTGTCTCGGCATGAAAAACACCATCGTAGCACCGGGGGTAACCAATCCGCCCGGGAGTGGTGGTGCTCACCAAAACACCGAGGGCCACTCCGCTCGGGAGAGGTGAGAA